>NC_048895.1:94418297-94627107 GCF_011077185.1 Oxyura jamaicensis | reverse complement strand
AAGAAAGAAAGAAAGAAAGAAAGAAAGAAAGAAAGAAAGAAAGAAAGAAAGAAAGAAAGAAAGTGATTTTGGGAGGAATGTCTGGAGACCATCTGGTCCAACCCCTCCGCTCAGACATGGTCACATGAACTCACTAACTCACCTAGAGTCATAGAATCATAGAATCATAGAAGGGCCTGGGTTGAAAAGGACCTTAAAGATCATCTATTATTATCATTATTTAAATAGAAAATTGAGAAACTATCTTAAAACCTTTATCCTTTCTGCAAATCTAGGAAGTATTAAATTGTCTGATAGTCAATGATGACCATTGCTCAAAGCAAGGTGAGCTATCAGGTCACACCAGTTTGCTCAGTGCTTTTTCCAGTTGAGTCTTGAAAACCTCCAAGAATAGAGACTGCACAGTCTCTCTGGCCAATCTGGTCCCCACTGATGGGCTGTCCTGGTGGGGAAAGCATTATCTTCATAACCAGCATGAAACTCTTTTGTTTCAGCTTGTCACATCCTCCTCTCACCATGCACAACCATGAAGGGCCTGTCTCTGTCTCCTTGAAAACCTCCCTGCAGGCACCAGGGCTGCCATTATATTCCCCCAAATCCACCTCGTTTCCAGGTTAAACAAGCCCAAGTCCCTCAGTATCTTCTCACAGGGTAAGAGCTCCTGCCCTAGCCATCTTGGTGTTCTCCACTGAATTTGTTCCAGTTTATTGAAGTTTGTGTTGCATGGGAGGAGCTGGGAAAGGGAGTAAACTTGGGCACTGTATTCTAGATTAGGTCCAATGGATGCTAAGAGGAAGAAACATTAGTGTTGATCTACTGGCCATGTTCCTATTAATATAGCCCAGAATGTTTTTGGCTATCCCTGCTGCCAGGGTTCACCACTGGATCAGGCTTAGCTGCCTACCACCGGGATCCCCAGGGCCTCTTCAGCAATTCTGTCCCCTAAGCAGGCAAGTCGCAGCCTGGATTGCTGCCAGGGGCTCTTCCTCACCAGATGCACAACTTTGCACTTGTCGTTGTTGAATTTCATAATGTTCCTGTTGTCCCTTGCCTCAGTCCCTTTGAACAGCAATCCGGCCCACAGTGTTAAACAGGGCAGGTCCCAAGGTGGACTCCTGCAGTACCCCACTTGTTATCAGTCTCTTGATAGAGTGTAAACCATTAATCATGACCCTCAGAGCATAAAGCATCTAATCAGCTTTTTAAACAATCTACAAACTGTAGTGTCCAACAAGAATATTTTGGGAGGCACTGTTGAAAGCTGTGCTAAAGTTGATGTAATTAATATTTGAGGGACCTCTCTTTCTCTAGCCTCAAATGCAGTCATCTTATTAGAGACAGCAATCACATTTGTCAGACATAATCCACCCTTGGGAAATCCATGTTAACTGCCCATCACTGCCTTCTCCTTCATGTGACAAAAAGCACGTGCCAAAGGACTCCATAATTTTACCAGTAACTGAAGGAAGGATAAGCAGCCTGGGATTCCATGGATCATCCTTTTGACCCTTTCTGGACATGGGACAATTTCTACATGTCAATGTTTCTTAGTCTTCTCCATTTCAAAATTTAGGTTATCATCTGGAGACATGCTACAATCATATTTAAAATCACTGCCTGTCAGATCTAAACTGTGTTTACATCCTGAGTTAATATTATGTCCAACTTTTCATTACACAGTTCTTGTATTTGATATGGGTCCATAACATGGAGAAAACTACAAATAAAACTTTCTAAAATAGTATTATAAATTGTACAGGACTGAACAATTTACATCTTTTTGGTCACTTTAATATATATATATATATTAATAAATTAATTTATTCTCCTCCCATCTTCCAGATAGATATTTTTAGTTGCTCAGAAGTGGACCCAGAGCCCCTCTAAAGGCAATGTTGAAGTAAGTATATGTCTTACTAATGTTTTTGATGGATTTTTGAGTTAAGCTTCAAATCAGATATGAATTTCTTAGAAAAAAAGTACACAGTTTGACCTAAGAAATAAATGGCAAAGTGGTTGTTAATAAGAAATGTGTTCAATGGAGTTTCATTCTCTCATCACTCTCTTCCTATCAATGTTTATGTCTAAGAAATAATAGCGTGCGCAAGGTGTAGAAGGAGTAGGAAGGTCAGTAAACTGTTGCTCTCTTCTCTTGTTGCAGATTTTCTCAGTGACTAAGGAAATGTTATTCTGGTTGGATATTGCCTCTGTTTGCAGTTATCATTCCAATTATCTCATCTGGATTGCATTCATCAGTCAGTCTTGTTTTCAGCAAGTGTCTTCTGTCTACTTACTCCTCGAGTAAAAACAAAACCCTCCCCAAAAAATGTATCTCAAGCAAAATCAAATTTCAAGAGCATTACATCAAAGGAACAGCTATGAGAGGCAATGATTTTTGTTAGATGAGCATTTGATCAGCTGTCAGAAAGAGAAGTCACATCAATACAAACCTGCCTTAATAGTCTGGTATGCACTGACATTTTTCATAGAACTCCAGTGAGGGATGCTGCTTTTTTCCTCTATTTGTCCCATTCAGGCTGGCAACAATGAAACAAGAAAGCCATGTAGACAAAACTCTGTTGATCAGGTGAGTGAGCAATGTGGAGGAGAAAAGTATTAGTGTAGGAAAACCGTATAGCACAGACAAGGCTGTTACTTCCCATCTGACTTCTGATAGGGCTAGAGAGTGATTTTCAACTGGATTGCTCAGTTTACAGTGCTCTGGACTGCACACACTGACTTGCTCCAGTGAGTAGTGGCTCAGAAAGGAGCCAGTGCTTTCCCTGAGAACAGTGCTTAGCAAGGTGGGTTCTGCACTGTAGGGTCCTATTGGAACCTTATTTTCACATGTCTCATCTTACCTCTAGCAGACAAAAATTTCTGAGAATTTTTTTAGAAAAGCCCTGTGACCTAACAGCAACTGATGAACAGAACAGCTATCAGAAGCATAAGAAATGTTGTTGTTGTTTGTTTGTTGTTGAGGTGTGGGTGTTTGTTTTTTATTTCATTAAAACAACTACAATTCCCTGCTACTTTTATTAGTTTATTACTCCATTATTGATGTTGGCCAAGATCCAGGCCCATTGTACTATTATACAAAATTTGCTACAAAGTGGTTTTGCTGCTACAATAAAGTGCATCTGTCACCCCAATTATGCAAAGCAAGTGGTTGACAGCAAAACTACATCAAAAACTGAATTAGGATTTTTCATCTGTTTCTACAAGAAATGCCAGCACAGAATATAAGTTCATTTTGTAATAGAGGTACTATATTACCACAGCTACAGGAAAACAGCCCCTTGTGTCTATATCAGAATGTAATTACCATAATGTAAAAAACATTTTTATTATTTTGGCCAATACCTCAGTGACAGTTAACAATGTCATGTAGAGTTATATATGCTAAGACATATCTAAACATTAGCTCAAAAAGAGTCTTCTTGCCCTATCAGTTTTATTAAAGGGCCAGATTCTGATCTCCTTTTTTCATATTGGGTAATAGTATGTTCCAAACATAATCTTACTGATATCAGCAAATCCCTTGGAGTTTAAAGGGCTACTGATAGTGATGCAATTCAAATCTCACTTTCCATAGACCCCTCGGTCAAGCTCTTGTCCTTCCTTCATCTGCATCTACATCTTGGTGAGGATCCACTGAAGTCAGCTCAAAACTTGAAGATTGAGTACATTCTCAGCACAACAAGAAACCCAGAGAGAATTTCAGTGTTCTCAGGTACTTGCTGTAAAGTTTTGGAGGTATTGAATAAGGAGGCTGTAGAATCTCCATCATCAAAGAGAGAAAGATATTTTATCTGGCCTTGGAACAGGCTTGGAACAGGAGAAGCTAAGCTCTCGAGTTCACTTGCCCTAACATTTATGATTCTATGGCATGAGATGGAGGGCCATACCTCACATTCACATCACCAAAATGTTAATCAAAACCGCAGGTATAATCCTGAATGACTAGCCTGAAGAGAAATGTGACATTTTGCTTTTCAGTTACAGGACTGGTTTTGCTGTATACTTTCTGAAGGTGGAGAATACTTTCTATTCTTCATTGGAGTATAATTTATGAAACTCAGTAATTTTGTAGACATTTTGGACATATTTTCATAGGCTTTTTAAACAGAACTTCAACATTCTTCCTGTTACAAATTCAGATTATGATAGTTTTCTCTTTCAATATCCATATCAGATGGAGTCACACCAATAATAATGTTATTTAAATATCTTTTCCCTAGGCAATAGGGAACTCAAGAAAAAAAATAACACCACAGATTGAAATACTTAGCAATACACAGAACCTCTGAGACTTAAACATGGGAACTGCTGCTTCAAAACACCACTAAGTTTGGCATTACCTCTAGCTGAAGAATGCAGAAGTCTTAGTTAAACACCTAAAATCTCTATATGGTAGATGAGCTGGTACAGGTATGTTTTCACAGCAGCATTTACTGTGTGGAAAAGCCTCAAATTCTAGAATGGGTGCATCTGAAATGCTTCCTAACAGAGCTCTTCCCAAGCCTAAAATTCTCTGAACAAAAACACTTCCTAGATGTGTTCCTTAGATGGTGTTCCTAAGACTGTCCACCATCAAATGGATTATTCCTACCTTTGTGAATGCTGATTTGCCCATCTATAAAGGAAGTACCTAACAAGACTTGAATAGCTCTAGATTATTGCCCAGAACTGAGACACATTGTATGTAATTACACTGTGTGTAAGTCTTATTGCAACTGAGACACACCGTTGTGGTTTATCCCTGTCAGGCAGCTCAGCGCCACACAGGTGGTAAACCACATGTTTAACAAGTATGTTCCACTTCTCATGAGAGAACACACAGACAAGATTATAACTTCACAGAGGTTAAAGAAAACAGTCCTGGATTCTTACTCTGGCTTCTAAAGACATTTGTGTATCTGGCTTTGAAAGAGCCCTTGGCACAATCTTTCAGCAGTGGTGAAAAACAGCCCAAGTTTTTCCCCCTCTTAGTAAATACATAGATTTTGAGTAAGCACTGATTTAGAGAGAGCTTCCTGCTCATTTGCTGCGTTTCAGTACCTATTAACCTTGTATTCTTTTCTTTACTGTGTTACAGCTGCAACAGGAAGGCTGGAGAAAATACCTTCCTCAGCACAGTTTTTAACTTGGTAGGAAAAACCAGAAAATAAAATTAAGGAGGTAGAAAACACATTTTGCATTCCCTGATGCTCAAAAGGTCAGTGAACACAACAATTTAATTTATTGTGTAAATATTTAAAAAGTTAAATAGTAAAAGATTGACCTTTTCCACACTCACTCATCATTTTCTTTCTAGCTGTGCTTTTGAATGAATACAGCCACTTTATGTGTTTTCTGCTGAAATCAACGTGGTGAGTGTTTGCAAGGGTTCTTCTAAGCATTCTTAGTAGAGTAACCTCATTGGGATTTGAGCAGTGATGTTTCTAATATTGTGAATTCTGAACAAGCTTGAATGTTAAATAGATAGCAGGACACTGTTGAGCCAAGGTGGCTCTGGCACTGGAGAAATCAAAGCAACGGTGTATTTCACCATCTTAATCCTTGACTCATAAATACTCAGGCACTTATCTGGATAGACACAGGTTTGAGGGATTTCACTTTTGGACACACATTCATAAAGTCCATCAAAGTTGCACTCTAGGGGCTCAAGTACTTTTTTGAAATCTGGCCATCTGCCAAGTAAATATGGAGTACAAATTGCAGACACAAATGTTGGGAATGGGAAATCCACACTAAAAGTAGGATAGGAATATTAAAATACATCATAAATGTCAGTGAATAACTCGGTATATTTTAAAATGGAATTTCAACGTGACAGTTGTCAAGTCACGAGCTCTGCCTGTCACATACGTCCACTATTATTATAGGCTCATCTATTTCCTTGAATATTTCTGGCTTCCTGGATTTCTGGCACACAGGGTATTAAAGCAAAACGACTCAAAAAGTGGGGCATTCTATTAGTTATTTACAAATCCTAAACCTTGATATCTTGCTTCTTTGGTTATACCAATATGACCCATATAACACGATATCATAAGGCTGATCTTGCATGTTAAGAAAAATAGTGCTTATTTCAGAACGTGTTACTTTAGGAATCATTACTCAGAAGATGTTCTCTGGTACACAGAAAAATATTTTTAGCCACACAACGACAACCACCCAGGCTTATTTTACTGAGCATTATCCTTAGCTTTAGGAAGAATAAATAAATAAAAAGCAATGTTGCAGCTAATAACAAGCATTTCTCTAGTCTGCGGTCTCTAACTGTTTACAACAGCCTTCTCTAAATTAACTTCATCACAAGAAAGAGAGAAAACTGGAGAATATGACAATTCATAAGCAAACCTCCAAATGACCACTTAGCTGAGGTAAAGTATGAGACATGATCAAACATCAAAAGTCATAGACCTTGAAGGTATTTTAATGATCATTAAATCCAGACACTGACATAATAAATGAGCTGGTCATATAAATCTACCATTCATTAATATAAAACTCCTACTTGCATATTGTACATGCTTCAATGCCAGCTCAAGCCCCACAGTCTCCCTTTGCAATACTTGCATTTAATGGCAGTGATAGATGTGGTCATCTTATCTCATAGAGAATATTATACAAAGACATGCTTTTCATCTAGGATTAAATATGTGGAGGTAATAAGTTATGATGCAAACCAAAGACCATTAAACTTGATACATGTGCTTCTTCAAAAAACACTTTATTGTATATTGAGCAATGGAAGACTTCTGAGTAAGAAGACAGGCCTTAGTTTGTGAAGTGTTTTGCAGAAAGCTAAGGTCCTATATAGAAGTCACTGGAGTGCCTCCTGCCTTCTTTATCACCAGGTCTTTGGGGCTGAAGGGTTGGGTAGTCTATGAATTCAACTTGACTCACGAAAACTCTGGGCAAATTCTTGCAGCTGAGACAAACCAGAAAACATTGAAGACATGCATGTGCAAAAGTCTTTAATTGCTTAGCTATTTTGGGTCAAGGGAGAATTGAATGCAAAACAGTCAAGACAGCTAATAAATCTGTCTCAAAACCTTATTGTTTCCTTAGCCAGGAAGCACTTTTAAATTAAAGGAAGATGGAAAGAGGGTGGGTTTAAAATATCCTTATATTCCTTCAAGCTATAACTATCTCTTCCTAAAATATTTTTTTTACCTTACCATCTCTTTTTTTACCTTACTATCTATCTTACCTTACCATTACCAATTGCAGACAAAAAAAAAAAAAAAAAAAAAAAAAAAGCATTATTTCATAAACTTTAAACTTCTCTTTTAAAATTCTTTTTTTAAAATTCACTTTTAAACTTTAAACTGAAAGGATATCATAAAATTTATTTGGCCTTTTAAAGGCCAATCAGATAGGAAATTCCAAATATTTATGCTAACAATGGAATATAAAGTTCCTAGGTAGCTCAAAATTCTTCATGCCAAAGCTATCAGTACAATAATTTTGTCCAACAGTCTAAGTGAAAAAAAGAAAAAAAAAAATAACAATCCAGCAATTTTTGAACAGGACTAGGCCAGTTTTGATAAACAAATTATTCACACCAAACCATTAATTCAGATTCTGTCTTGAACTACCATAGGGTACCATGTTATCCATCAGTTGGTTCTTCAACCTTATTGGAAGTCACAGTGAGACTTCTGTGTTCCTTTTGCTGTATAATGTCTTATCTCATTTGATTGCCAGGAAGTATAGAAAATGGCATTACATTGACAATCCAGTTAGATATTCACAAATAATTTCAAATGCAGAAAAAAAAAAAAAAATCTTTTTTTTTTTTATCAGGAATTTCATATTTGATTTACAGGACAGATTTTTTTCCACTGTAGATGCATGATTCCCCTCTCTTAGATTGAAACATTGGAGAAATCACAAGCTCACATCACAGTTTGTGTGGGGTCTGAAGTCGCTTCTTTTGAAACAGTCTCTGAAACACTTTTTTTTTTTTTTTTTGTGGTGTGATGATTATCAAACTGTAATTACCAACAGGGAGGAACATCTTACATAGCATTTTCTAAATGCAGTTTGCTCAGGTAAGAGCATTAATGACATTATCAGCATCAAATGCTCCTGGCAGTGTACTAGGTTGGATACATGCACAGAAGGAGATATTTGGCTGCGCAAACAGGATTAATGCATCTCTTTGGAGTAGCTTGCGTAATACTAGTGGGATGCTTATCACAGCTTGATAATTCTGGCCCAGACCCATCTTTATATTTGGAAACCAATGTAAGAGTCACCTTAGTCATGTCATGAGACACAGTGGAAAATGTCTTTGAAACCTGGTGCCTGAATGGGTATGCAATCCTTCCCCATTGTATGTACAAACTGAAATGTGCTAGCTTAAAAACTTCTTCACTGAGCTGAATAACTGAATTATTCTGGACCAGGTGTGCACCCCAATGGTTACTGGTATGGCAAAGGGGAGGCTTGCATTAGTCAATGAAAGAAATATTTGTGGCATAAATATGCAAATCTAGCCTACTATGGGGAAAAATTAATAGAGGAGATAATGATCATCATCTTAGTTATTCATATTGTTTTTTAAAAAAAAAGAAAAGAAAAAAAAGAAACTTGGGAACTTGGGTGGGATTGTGATTGCATTTTAATTGCTATTTTAATTGCTATTTTAATTAATTAATTGCTAATTAATTGCTATTTAATTAATTGCTATTTTAATTGCTATTTTATATTTTAATTTTAATTATATATATATTATATTATATATATTATAATTATATTAATATTATATATATTATATATATATATATAAATATATTTTATATTTTAATTGCTATTTACAAGTTTTATTGATTTTATGCTGACATACATAGAAGACAAAGTAGATACACTATAACTGCTAACATTTAAAAAAATAATCGTTATTAAGTGCAAACTAGGATATATCACAGGAGATTTCTTTGATAATTATTCTTTGTCTCAGCCATGTTCAAAGGTCATTCATTGCTTTCTAAATTTGCAAGCTTACTGCACATCAGTCCAAGGTTATAAAACTCTCCAAACATAATTGTTCTGTGTACAATATTAGCTAACAAATAATTATAACTACTAGCTACTCCCAGATCATAATATGCTTAGGAAATTCATACATTTGGACTTATCAGTTTAGGTTAAATTATTTAAGAAAATGCCTGACTTAAGAGAGTGCCACAAGAGAGTTATTCAGATATAAATAATCATACAGGAATGCTGCTCTTAAGAATGAATACTTTAAAATGCAAATATTTTTAAATTCAAAATTCCCATTTAGATAAAATACTCAGAGCTCAAATCTGGTATGCATGGCAGTTAACATGGTTTGCAACTATTTTTAGCTAAATTACTAGTTTGAAGTCAATAATTTTATAGTCATATTGGATACAAAAGGAAGCCTTTTCTAACGCTAATCATGCTTAATATCCACTTACTTTCAAAATAATTGAAGTCTTTTCATTTAAGCAGTTTAGCAATTTTATCGCTGGACTTCTCTTCAGAGAAGACTTTTTTCAGTAACTAGCTTTTTTTTTTTTTTTCCTTGAGTTTTAAAAAAGACATGTTAGGACACTATTTTTCTAATTCCTTAACGACAAAGAAAAACTAATTAATACCCAGCCAGGAAATAATAAACCAAATACCAAATAAAGAAGGATCTTGAAGATCCTAAAAGGTTCCTGAGGTGTTCTGCAGACACTAAGAAATTACGAGAACAGGTACTTGAGAATTCAGTTGTTAAAATGATTAAGGTGGTGGTTTAGCACATGATCTAGTACTGATTTTAGCCTAGAATACAGAGCTTAGAAGAAATGAAATTTGTCATGGCCCTAAGTGATTTGAGCAGCCTTTCAACTTTGGGATGTTTGATGGGATCAACAATCATTCCAGCAGAACACGTAGTGCCAGAAAATAATTCAAATTAGTGCTCATGTCCAACAGGCAACTGATCTCTCCAGGAGCTCCAAAGCTCAGTGGAGCTCCTGGAGAACCTCTCTCACTCTTTGCATATGCTAAAGGGCTTGCATGGGCCCTTTCTCTAGCTAATTTTACTAGGATTTTAAAGCACCTTATATTGGTTTGGATTTTGTACTGATGTAAAAGGGTAATGTAATGGGAGCAATAGGTTAAGAAATAATCTTAACATTTTTTGCCACAAAATCTGTGAACATTACATCAAGAGGTATCATTTCTCCAGAAGGAAAACTGAGAAAGGTGGAAAGCCAATTAAACATTCAATTTAAGAATATGTATTCATAAGTATTCTCATCCTTCTAGTACTTGCAGAATTACATAGCATCTTTTGAAATTTCATATCTTACATTTAAGAAGTAAGTTTTCAGCATCAGAAAAACTCTTCTTGATAGTGTTGTTTACTGTCACAAAGCATCTTCTTTGCTTTATCAGTTTTCCCCTGTGAGCTCAGAAATATTGCTTGTTGTATTACAACTCCATGTTTTTTTCCAACACTACCCACAAAGAGTTCCATTTTTTTATTTTTTATTTAATTTTTTTTTGAATGCACTTGTGTGACATAATTCTTCCAATTACATTTCAGGAGAATGAAAAATCTCCTCTGCTATTTAGGACACTATCTTAAATAACTTCATTCCAACAAAACCTGTCATTTTGGAATAGACATAACTACAGTATCAAAGTATTTTTCCTGCTGAATTTGTTTTCTCAGTCTTCAGAGACTTCACCTTTACTCAGAAAAAGAATGGAGTCAGCTGAACTATAAAACTGCTCAACTGTGATGGGCAGGTTGATGTGAACATTATAGGCAGCCTTTACCTAAGAGGTTCTGGTTGTTTTAAAAAATAAAATATAATTTAAAAATTGCTCTTCTGTCTGAGATTTCCTGTTGTTTGTTTGCTTGTTTGCCTTTGTTGGTGAAAATTACAAAATATGGATTTGGCTCATACAATTCGTACTTCTCTCTAGAAGTATATATGTCCCTGTATATCTCATTGGCACAGCATTGCAGTGGTTCTATGCTCCTTCTTTCAGTCTTCCTTCACTCCTGTCTGTGGTCTAGTTCTGTAGTTGAATCTTAGAGTTCAACGTTTCTACTTAGAAGAATGCCATGTTCTATGGAAAAGAGATACTTAGTCCCACTGGGTTGAGCCTTCAGATCTGTTTTCTTTGATGCATCTTCTAGTTGCTGGTTCTTGTTAAAGCAACTTGAAAAGACTGCTAGAGCCATCATACCACAGAAAGGCTCTAATATGAGAGGATATATGCTCACACACTGTTACTGTGTGAGTTACTGATCCACTCAATTTCCCAGGTATCTACAAATTAATAATGTCATTCCCTTTACTTCCTTCTTTAAAACATAACTAATGACAATGTTATATCCATCTGGCTAAAGTTTTGAGCCCCTGAGAACCTTTTCTAAGAATGGTTGTGATTTGACTCTTGTAGTAGTTACCAAACTATTCTAGTGCCTTAGCTATAACTGAACCATGCTGTCACCCACTCTTCTCCAAAGGAATATGCATAAAGGAGAAACACATCACTGCATTTTTACCCAGTTCTGATCCTGAACAGACTTCTATTTTTCTGCATCCTCTTGGTCCTTGAATTCAGCTAGTTGAGCTACACACAGTGCATAAATTATTGTATAGCTTACTGAATGAAAGTAACACCATTATCAGCAGATAAGTAGACCAAGCCACTTAGGTTCACATAAAATGTTTAAGTTCCTTATTTATGACAGAAAATTATTTTTAGTGAAATCTGTAGAGGGAGAGTTTGTAATAGGATCTTTTTCCTCTTAAATTCTCTGCTATCCATAGTTTGCTGGAGTCAGTCTCTGATAAGGCTATCCCATAAGTAGCTGACAGGGAAAAGGCAATTTATATCAATACAAAATTTGTAAAGGGCATCCAGCAAGCCATTGAAGCCATGAACAGAGCAAGATTTGAAGCTTTTAGGTGCCTGAAAAATTTTATATTCTTGGTGAGACCAGTGAATCTACCCTGGGTTCACTAATAATGTGGAAGATGACACCCCAATAGCGTATCACTGCACAAAGTAAATTGTATTCCCCCAAGGTATGTTCCAAATATCAGAAATTTAAGAGTTATAAGAAGTATAAGGTAGCTTTTTCTGGTCATCTATGTAACAAAGCAGGGAGCACCAGGATTTTGTAAATCCTGGTGGTTTGATTTGTAACCCCACACTCACATTGATGAGATCCTATTGGTGTGACTAATCTTATCCATCTCATTAACTTTACTATCAACCTGGCCTTGAGCTTAGAGTGAATAGAAAAGGTTTTCTGTGATGATTATAACTTCTAAAGACACAGGTTATTTTTGACTGATGAAATAAACTTTAAACTTTAAACTCTGTTTTGGTAATATGCAGTTTTTTGAAGAAGCACATTTTCACTCGGGCTCGGTTTCACATACTAAGTTTGTAGCCATGTTTGTAACCTAATTGTGTGAGAGGAACACAGGTAGGTATTTCTCCTAAAATAGGCAGCAGGTAGTTCAATCCAAGGCTTCCCTGAAGACTGTTAATAACTAAAGAAGCTTTCCTATGAAAAGTAAGACCAAGTCTGACAAATAACAGAAAAGGGTTCATTTCAATGTTCTGAATAATTTATTTGAGGTTTACCCAAATCTGTCCAGTACTTGTAGGCTCCATTCAGATGTTTAATGTGGTGTTATACAATGAATATTTTCTGAAGTTAATGAAGTGTTCTCCTTCCACAGCAGAGAACTATTCTGGTACTAAGAAAAGAGAGATGTATTCAGTCAAATGTTTAGAGCTTTCAGCTGAATCAGTTGTTAAATAATCATAATCTGTAGTTTTCACTCTCTGCTAGTTATTCTAGCTTAAAAAACAACCAACCCATTATAGTGTTTGGAGAAAATACACATTAGAAAGTCCAGGGATTGTGCCAGAGCTGCTTTTGATTCTGAAGTAGAATCAGAAGCTGCCTTCTGGATTTTCAATATGTATGATAAAAGAGAGAGTTGGAGACTACAGCAGGCTGGATTCTTTTAGCTACAACTAAAGAGGGATCTGAGTCACTTTGTGTCATTTTAACTTTCATGAAACCTGTAGCATGCTGTCAGCCTATAAAGAAGTCCAGATTTTCATCTAAGTAAATCTAACCGCAGCCTATAAGCCAAGTCTATGTCACGATGTAGGGGAGAAATCTTGAATTCAAGGTCCCAAAAGGAAGCTCTCTTTGGGAAAATGCAGAAGATTCTTCTTGTGCTTGATAACACATAAAAATGGGAGGAAAACTAATATGTGAGGATAAACGTTAGCATGTTTAATGGTGTTGTTGTTACAGAATATTTCATGCAATGCCATTAGAAGCTCTCTTCACAGAATTACATGGAACGTTTGAGATTGGAAGGGATCTCTGGAAGCCATCTTGTTCAACACCCATGTTCAATCAGGGACACTCAGAGCAGGTTGCCCATGAACCTGTCCATGTTCTGAATATCTCCAAGATGGGGTAGTTCACACTGATGGTTAGCTAAACTCCAGAACACTACTCTCTCATTCCCCCTTCTCAAAGGCACAGGGGAAGAAAATGCAATGGAAAAGGGCTCAGGGGCTGAGACAATGACAGGGAGATTACTCACCGATCACTTTCACAAGCAAAACAGATTCAGCATAGGGATATTAATATAATTTATTTCCTATCAGTAGGAGATGACAACAGTGAGAAACTAAAATACTTTTGTATTAGGCAATACTTTTTGCCTAATGATGCCAAAAATACTGTTAGCCTTCCTAGTAGCAAGGGCACATTGGTGACTCATGTTCAACTTGGTGTCTATCAGGACCCAAAGGCCCTTTCCTGGGAAGCTGCTTTCCATCTGGGTGGCCACCAGTATGTCCTGGTGGCTGTGGTTTTTCCTCCCCAAGTGCAGGACTTTGCACTTTTTGTTCAACTTCATGAGGTTTCTGTCAGCCCTGTTTTCCAAACTGTTGAGGTCCCTCTGGATGGCAGCATGGCCTTCTGGTGACTCAGCAACTCCTCCCTCAGTTTTGTGCCGTATGAGAATTTACTGAGGGTGCAATCTACCCTATCATCCAGATCATTAATGAAGATGGTAAGCAAGATCTAGTATTGACCCCAGGGTATTCTGCTTATAGCTGTAAAACCTTCACAGGCTGTTTTTGAGCCCCTGACACATCTACTAAAAAGTCCCTTGGCATATACATCTATAGGTTCTTCTATGAAAAGGGAATTGGCCTAGGTATTGCCACTGAAGTATGGCACCCTTTCACTTTTAGGAATGGGTTGTGTCACACTGACAGCCTTCTGAAGAGTCAGCTAAAAGAGAAAGGTGGTGACAGAAGTAAGCTTAAGATAAAAGTTACATGAAGAAAGTGTTCTTTTGGCCTTGGGAAAAACAAAAGCAAAACAGAACGTGGACCTAGGTATACTGACAACAGGCAACGAGCTGCTTCTGTGCTGTTCTTCAACACCTCTTGTTAGAGTTTCAGAAAATCCCTTCTGTGTTTGTCCACCTAAGTCCTACAACCCTAGTGTCAACAGCTGAGTCAGCACATTTCCAGAAAGGAAAGGGATTTGGAAGTGTGGGACCACAATATCTGGTATGATTCAACAAACTTAGGAAATAAATGGTACCAACAGCCTGGAGATTTATGCTTTTACTGCTTACAAGAGTTGAGGAGTTCAGCAGTCCAGAAAAGCAATTTTGAAAATGATGATCTTTAAGGTCCCTTCCAACCCAAACCACACTATGTAAAGGAAAGACACTGGACTTTGGAAAGTGATTTTATAAAGCAGAGAGAGGTGGAACAGAGAGCTATTCTGGCATGAACACAGCTGCACTCAGCTCAGTTTGCAGTTGAAACATTCATCACGGGACTGTGGCTATGTTTATTTTTTCGGACCCATCCTGTTCTCTGGGCCTGAAAGCAAGTGACACAATGTATTATGTGTCTGTATAACCCATGTAGTCTCCAAAATTGTGCCCAAGGATAATCTAGTAGAGAATTAGTTGACACAGGCCAAAATTGTTCCAGGGAATTTATGAATGATGGTGCATGAATGCTTGAACTGTGCCATTACATGCTTGTTTTATTTACTATAGCAGTAGCATATGGGACTATTTCAGGAAGTAGGAGGAACAACTCTACTACACTGTGCAAGGCAACATTACTCTTATGAAAGAGCAATAAGATATCTGAATACAACTATGAAATGCTTGCAAGTGAAACTGTAGCTATAATACATGAAATGTCTTCTGAAATGTCTGAAAACTTACAGAAATAAATTTCCTTGCCCAAGTGACAAAATAATTCCTTATACTGGGTACCAAGTTGTAAATAGCAGACAAATATAAAAACTGACTATATGTCATACAAGCAGGGGGATTTATTATTACATGATACTCTGAAAGACGCACTAGTTGGGCTTAATTTCTGGATACATTGTGAATATATAATATTATGAAGTATGGTCTGAAAACACATTCCTGTTTATCTCTGCAATTACCATATGGGACATAATAATTTTCTATTAAAGTGGTAAATTCAGGTTCTGTGATAGGTTTAAATAGGCTAAAGGGCTTTGTGAAGTCATTCAGGAAGGTGTTTTGCTAGCTTCCTCTTAACGGAACACAGAGGAGCTATATCATTCACATAAGTCACTGCAAATTTACTCTGCGTTCTCTAGAAGTTTACTAAATGAGATGAGATGATTCCTTGTTCTGAAAATGAGTGGTAGAAAAAAAAAAGAAAAAAGAAAAAAAAAAAAAAAAAGTGAGAAGATGAGAAGACAGTAATAATCTTCTAATCAGAGGATATCCAAGACAAGCTCAATCAGATTTTGATGAGTGACTTTGTTTATAGGAACATAGATACTACATACAGAATTATATGAGGTACGTCAACAGAAACCAATTCATATTACCATTTCACCAGCAGAATATTCATCACAAATAAGAAACACATCACAAGATCATGATGTACTATCAGCAAGACAGTGCTCCTGCCCTACTGCAATTCAAAGCAACAAATATTACCCTTTTGTTCCTGTGGCTATTATTTGAAAAGTATTGATTCTTTGGGGGTCAAGAAGACCACAGAAGTACTTAACTCCTGATGATGTTAATTGCTAGTGCTTCAATCATCACCAGTATATAGGAAATGACACGATGAAGAAGAGAAGCTGTCAGTTATCTCTATCAGAAAGGGTTTACTGATGTTGACCTAAGGAACAAGAGGGCTTGTTGCTGTCATTGTCAGCCTGTGTTCAGGTGAATCCAAGTCACCCTTGCAGTACTCTGCTGGGGACATCTAGCAACCTTTACCTTTCAACAGCTGCAGTTGATACATTTACACATAGAGATCACAGCAGAGTCTGTTGTTATAGGTCATATAGGAGCAAGGTAAAAGTTAGGAAACACACACAGTTTTCATCCTAGTCATTTGCCTCTCTTACATAAGGATCTGTAAAAGGACTCTAGTCTTTTTAAAAAATTCCAGTGAAAGAGGAGTGCTTGCATCTGTAGGTAGCCTATTTCAGTGTTTCACTATCTTTATTGGTATCCAGCTTGGATATTTCTGTCTTCAATTTAGTAAAACATGTTCAGTTGTAATGAGATTGTCCTATTCATCATTTTCTGACTGCTAATGCTAATCCACCCAGGTGGAGACCTTGACCTTGAGATCATTGTAAGATGAAGGAGAGGAGAGGATGACAATGCAATTATTACATGAATGCTGGACAGTTCTTTGCTTATGCGAATTGAGCCAAATCCTACAAATTGCTCACAGTTGGTAACCCAGTTGGTTCTTGCTTGTTTTTAAATGTCAACTACAAGTCGCTCTAGCTAAAAAATGTTACTAATTCCTGTATTGCCAATGACCTTCCTACTTGAAGTACAAAAATAAGGTCTTCACTTTTTTTTATGGACCTCAAAATTCTGGAATTTTTCAACAGACTTGGTTTTACATTAAGTGTATTATATTATATGTAGAAATAATGGCACTACTGTGAGACATTTCAATGCAGTCTATGGTTCTTACCACCATAGTTCTTTTCAGACTACACTTGGCTCAAGGCAAAAACCCCTAGGAATTCAATAAAGCTGCTTCCACTTTACTATTTAACAACTTGTCTAAAATTAATCTGATTAGAATTTACATAGGCTAACAAATAAAGGGAATTAGTATAAATGTTAAATAAAATGGAATCAGCTGTTTAATCACATACAGAGAGATGTGCAAGCAAGAAGCAGTTTTGACTGAAGACAGAGATCAAATTTGTCAAATTTTAGTGCCTCATATTTGGTGTAGATATACATATCTGGGCAAATAAACAGATGCTTATTTGATTTTCAGAACTGTTGAGCATGTGCAGTTCCTATTGACTTTTCTGAGAGCTAAACATATTTGATATTTCAAAGAGATGAGAAGGCATTTTTATTCAGATGTGTAGGCATTTGAGTAATACTATCTTTGTGCTGCTAAATTTGTGATTTTAGTATCATCACAAGTGGTTTAAATGAGACTTCCTCACACATAGTCCCACAAGCACTGGCGTGATGCATTATCCAAAAATCACTGTTTAAACAACTCTGTATTTGAATACTTCCTCAGTTCCTTCATATTTAATGTAGGATTGCATCTGCTCTTACTGGATGAACATGAAGCAAGATTACTAACATGACAAACTGGGTGGTTGCTCTGCTTTATGGAACAGTTCTAGATTAAACTAAATAATCAACACTTTATATTAGGCCTTATTCACTATGACCACCCAGAAGCCTAGCTGTGAAAAGAATGAACAAACTGTTTTTTGAGCACTAGCACTACTAAAAGGAAGAAAAATAACAATAAAAAAAGTCATAGGGGAGAAATAAATAAAAACAAAAACAAAAACCCAAGAACAAAATTTCATTCCAGTAGTTATCCAGAAATCTGATTTCCTTTGCTTTGTGTCAGGTACTTAGCGTTATTGTTGCAGTTAAGAGAACTTTATGAGAGTGATTAAAATAAAACTTCTTGGAGGAGAGGTGCCACAAGAGACTTCAGCATAACCTGTGAAGTCATTTATCTACTGTGAAAACACAGGTCTCTTGCTTTATTAAACATCTCTGTACAAGCTCCATTTGATGTCTGGGGCCAGATATTCACCTGGCACAGTTCCACTGAAGTCAATAGACCCATATTGATTTACACAAGCTGAAAATCTAAACCTCTGAGTTTATTGCAGCTTCACTAAAAGGGGTGATTAATTGTAGCATAGCATCACAATATGATAATAATGCTCAAAAACCTCCCTAGAGTGGAATACAAATATGCTTGCCTTTCTACAAAGCAGTTCCATGCAGACTACCTATTTTTGACCTGCTTTTTTTTATTTTTTTTTTAATTTATTTTAAAAATACAGACAGTAATCTTGTTACCATCTCAACTTTACCCTGCAAAACAGATAATGACAAGGTAGTGGTATGTAATGCCTGAAGGCCTGACTGATGCTGAGCCTCTTGTACATATTGATACTGTTGAGGATGAGTATGTGTTCCCCATTTGACAATGTCCTACAGAGGATGTGGCCTCCCCATCCTGCAGGACAGATGTGTCTGTGCCCTATGCACATCCCCATGCTCTGCAGTCTCTGACCCCTACCCAGGAGTTTGGTTGCCTCTGCTCAAGACCTCCTCTGGTATGGGGCAGCTGCATAAGCTGCGTTCAGGCTGCTAGGACAATAGATGTTGAGAGAGCTTTAAGAAGTCATATCAGGGCTCAAGTATTTAAGCCATGGTTGTTGCCCTCAGTCATGGCCTGAGCTATGTTGCAGATATGCCTGAGCCTGGCACTGGTCCTGATGTGCTGATGTGATCTCAGACCTGCTGCATCACCAGGGACTTCTCTGGGGATCATTAGGCTGAGTGACCCTCACCAGACCTGCCCTCTCCCCTTGCTCAGACACTGTGGGATGGTGCCCTCGCTGGAGAGGACACTGGCCTGACATCATGCTGACACCATAGCTTCTGCCTTGAGGTCCCAGGGGAGCAGCTCCCTGACAAGACAAAACCTTCAGTCCTGCATGTATTATTGGCAGCAGGCAGGACTGAACAAGCATATGCTGTTCTGCTTCAAAAAAAAAAAAAATAAAAATTAATAATTAAAAAAAATGGTACTCTACAGGGTCATTTTTATTTATTATTGAAATGAGCAGAAGTGGTCAGAATTAGGTCTCTTTTTTTGCTACTACTACACAGATATCTTCTGTGCTGTAAAAGCTTGTAATCTGAGAAGCTGAATGGGAGACATAAAATTGTATCCAGAGAACCACAGTCCAAGCAAAACATTTTCCTTTGCTTTATTTTAATAATTAAAATCATATATTGGCACATTTCCCAAGCTATAGACCCATCAGCTGTCACACAGAAGTGTGAGACACACTTAAGCATTCCCCCCAGCCTATGGTCTCCTGCAGGGTCCCTTTAGCTCACTGCATTGCAATGCAGTGTCCAGTCTCTTTTCCCAAAGAGAGACACCACATGTGAAGGGGCAGAGGGATCAGGGTGCTGTGCAAAAGGTTGGGCCTCTTCATGCTAATCTCAAGCAGAAGTTGCAGCAGAAGACATACTGACACCACTATAGTTTCACATCATCTGTCCTGTCCTGTCCTCATTTCAGCATGGTGAAATGAGCTAAGCTGGTGCAGAAGGGCAAGGATACATCCATCACAGGATCCACCTTGTTGAGTCTCGTGGGTTAGGTCAGAGAAAAAGCTGAGGTTTGAATCAAGCCATCCTTGACCGTCTGATTTCCTAATTCCCTGCTCCATGGAAGATCTGGGTCAGCAGAGGGAAAATGGAAAAAGAAATGTAATGCTTAACACACAAGGCTCCTGTCCCAGCTGCGTAGTTAATTCTGAAAGGACAAAGCCCACGTATAGGATTGTAAATTGTCAATAGCAGTGTAAAGTCAAAACACCTTAAACATACAACTCTTAACAGAAATAAACTGTTAAAAGAACAAATTCTTTGTTCACAGAGGAACTTCCTACAGTGCTGCACACTCACCTTAGCAGCAGAGCTAAATGTTAATAACATGAGAAAATGAGGTGCAAGTCTGACATTTTGCTGTCATGTCTCTCAGCATGAGCAGTTCCCTGAAATGGCAGTGGGCATGCTATGGATTTTTCCTAATACAGCTGCTGAAATAAAATGGTGTGTTTTGG
Organism: Oxyura jamaicensis; assembly: GCF_011077185.1. Lineage (NCBI taxonomy): Eukaryota > Metazoa > Chordata > Aves > Anseriformes > Anatidae > Oxyura > Oxyura jamaicensis. The sequence goes on along the minus strand of NC_048895.1, from coordinate 94,606,877 downwards.
GGGAGCCAGGCTGGTGTTAAGGTTTCTGTCAGAGGCACCCAGGTCCCACAGCACACCAGGCCCAGGGTGCTATATTTCAGCAGCTCATTAAGTATTTCAGTCCTTCTTGGCATTTCTCTGAAATGTTGTCTTTTCAGCACATCAATTTTTTTCTCTAATTATATTGATTTTAGAAAATTACAGTGTCCTTCTGATGATTTTCAACTATGTACAGCAAAAAACTTGGAGTGCAAGAAGAAAAACAAATTCATTGTGCTCCAGCAAGTTATTTTATACCATTAGACCTTTCGGGGACCAAACAGAGACCAGAGCTGAGAACATATAAAAATATTACAGTTGGTACAAATATAAACAGAAGCTAAGTTTCTAAAGAATATAGACCTTACATTCATCATCCAGCACAAAAAGACCACTCATTGTCTGGTGCATCAGCTCTGTAATTACATCAGTTTATTTTCAGTGTATGGAAGATGTAATTGCCTGTGCCCAGCTTTATCTGTGGGTCATCGGAACGGTCCAACCATACCACGTGCTGGCACCTGTCATCTGCAGGCTGTCCTCCCACAGTCGAGACCTGAATGCTAGCCCACACTGCTTCTTAATTCATGTCTTAATAAAGTGGAAAGATACTAAAATCTGCTCCATTAATTAAAGGGTGTCATACAACTTCTAACAAACCAACAACATAACCCCTATTATGTTTCTTCACCATGTAGATGAGTTATAATTCCTCCCTACTCCTGTGTTTTACAAAATATTTTAGTAATTGTATCAATGAGCCATGCTAGAGGTAGGACACATAGTGGTGTAAATGCACTGAAGTCAATGCAGCTAAATATGATAGCACCTACCTTCATGGTAGGAAGAAGAGAAGGGGTACTTTGGGGCTTGTGTATGCTTCTGTTACTGCTCCTGTGACCTTTCTACACTTTTTAGTAAATGGTTTTCTAAAACAAAATACTTAAACAGCTCTGGCCAAGAAAAAAGCCCAGAGTGAGTGCTTTACTAATACAGCCAGTGCCAAGTGTATTTTAAAGGACAGTAGTGTCCTGGTCCATTCATTTAAGAACATCTGTGCTATGTACAGACTGTGGATTAAGTCCCACGTGGTGGGAGATACCTTGCTCATCACTGCATGTAAATACATCATGTTTAAAGAAGAATACAGCATAAATATTTCTATGATTCTATCTTTCTGCAGTATTACCAGTTAACTCTGAGAGGCTCCTGGCTTTGTGGTTTTTAGTTCCAGACTTTACTGGAGTGAACCAGCCTTTTATTGGATTTAGTTCATATACTTTACAGATGATTTAGAAAAAAATATTCACCAATCAACCATGGCAATATATAGGAAACACTTATCCTACTGTTTCTTTGGTGTGAGAAAATTAATACATGTTCAAATAACTGGGGTTAATCTAGCATTTAGCAGGCAATTACTCTTAGGCTTTCTGACCTTTTTATTATGTATAAGACAAAACAGCAGGATACAGTCTATAGCTAGTTATATTTAGCCATGGTCCTAGAAATGGTTAGCCATTATCCCAAGAATTATGGGTCTACATAAAGGACAAAAATAATTTACACAACATTTAGAAGCTCTAAAAGCTATGTTTAGGGACATACTGTATTACTTGCATGTCTTTGTGTTTGGAAATCCTCTTTCTCTGCAACACAGCAGATACCTTGGCAAGATTTATTAAAGGGACTTACCAGCTTAATAAAAATGTGTAGCTTCAAAACTTAATTTAAAATCTGTCCAGGTAGTTGTTAGCCTCACTAAAAATCAATGGACCAAATCTCATACATCTGATGTACATCACCAGAATTCCACTCAAATCAAAGGGTTGCCTTAATGTAAGTGCAGGAAGCATTTGCCCAGTGGGAATGTTCAGGCTTAGGCCTACCCTTGTTATGAGTCATCAGTCACTCAGCTATGCCAACTTAATTAATTTCATTCAAACAATATTTTTTTCTAATTTTCTCCCCCTCCAATAGAAGAATTCTATGGAATAAGTAAGAAAAAAAAAAACTACTGCAAATACTTAACCTCTAAAGATAGGATGAGTCTCCCCCTCATTCCTTTACCTCTTCACCTCCAAGCTGACAGCTATGAATTAGCAACAGGTTCTACTACCTCTAAAGCATGAGACTATTTTAACCTTGGTGTCCATGAAGGGCTTTGGAGGCTAGGCTGAACACCTAGGGGGATGCTATGGTAAAAAGGTATAAAGCAAGGCAAACAGTGGAGGAGTAATAACTATCTAGAAGGTAAGTCAAAGCAGAAACCTAAATTTAGGCAGTAAGAATTTGTTCTCCAGAGGAACCTCTTTCTCCATGGTAGACCCCCACATCCCCTTTTCTTCTTTCCACTTCTTTTAGTCCAGCTCCATTGCCCACATTTTAAAAAGGGATGCTTCTAAAGTGGACCATGTAACAAAGAGATACTCAAATGCCACTGAGAGGCTGGGGAAAATGCCTGTCAGTGAGGTTGGCCTGTTTGTCTTATCAAAAAAGAGGACTGAGATGTGACTAGACTAAGAGTGTAAGTGCTTTCATGAGTAAAAAATTCTGGGTATTAAAAGGGACTGTAATCTAGTAGAGAAAGGCATAACAGGAACCAATTGGCTGGAAGGAGAAGCCAGACAATTCAAATTAGAAATTAAGCACACATTTTTACAGTGAGAGTAAATATCTACTGGAACAGACTACAAAAGAAAATGGTAGATTCTCACCATATTCATTTTTTCAAGTCAGGACTAGATGCTAGGCTGAAAGAAATGTTTTAATCAAACTATTGGGCTCAATACAGGGTTGCAGTTTGATAGTTAATGGCCTGTGATATTCAGGAGATTAAATAGCTTAATGGTCCCTTTCAGCCTTAAACACTGAAACTAAGTCCTATGAATCTGTACCTGTCTCCAGGGATTCAGATTTAGGCTTTGTATGAAAAGATCACCCCTAAATTCTTTAACCAGTTTTGATAAATTCTGTTATCTTTCAAAACTGTCTGATTTCTGAAAGATTTCTGGCTCTAACATCGTTTCTGCTGAGAACTGAATGCAAAAGGTGAATATAAGCTGAATGCAATTGCTACTTGTAGCAATAACATTATATTAATAATAGGACTGTTTTCTATTCTGTTATATGAGTTCTTCAAACCAATAAGGTGGCTGAAATGTTATGGTATAAATTGTCATATTTATGGCTACAAGTATTGCATTTAACAGCTGTAATTCACCTAGAAATAAAGCTAATTGTAGAATACAGAGGATCACAGAATCACAGAATCACAGAAATGTAGGGGTTGGAAGGGACCTCGAAAGATCATCGGGTCCAACCCCCCTGCCAAAGCAGGTTCCTCAGAGCAGGCTGCCCCGGTAGGCAGCCTGATGAGTAAACTGATGTGATTTACAAATATTCATTAATTGAACAACACCATAATGCTGTGAAGTGAATAAGTATTATTATTCTAATTTCACTGGTATTTCCCAATTAAATTAAGTGGTTTGCGCAAAGCTATATAAAATGAAAAAAAAAAAAAAAAAAAAAAAAAAAAGGCAATAATAATAATTAAAGAAAGGCTCATGGCAAAATGAGCATTAAAACACAGATGGGAAGCCCTGGCCCCTTTGAAGTCATTTGCAGATTTGGGGACACTGAATTTCTAACCTGCTTTGTAGCTCATTCTAAAACTAAATCCATCCATCCTAGGCACAGTGAAATGTTTTTCATTCAGGCTGAATCTGATCTGAAAGCTTGTGTAAAAGGAAGTGTAATGATCATTTTAGAGTTAGTTATTTGCTCCCTTTTCTGCACTATGTCATTTGACTATAGTGCTGAATTATCATATGGAAAAAAAAAAAAATCTTTGCTTTCTTCCCACTTCATAATCTTTTAAATATATTTCCTTTGAGGGTAAAGTGAACTAGGATTAAATTCTGCTAGCAGAAACATTTGAAAGCCAATAGGAAAAATAATAATAATAATAAATAAAAAATACTGAGAAAATGAAATCAGGCTTTTATTTCTAGTACTACAGTTGATTTTAGATACATTCTTCAACTAAGAATTGTGTCATGTTAAGATGTGTCTTATACTTGGAAAGTTTTCCCCACCTTCACATCAAAGATGAGAAAATAATCACAAAACCATCTCCATCCACTTGTCAATGAAGACATCTCCTACTCTGGCCCTCAGTTTGACACATTTCCACTCCTTAGACCAGGATCCTGGTGCCTTCCTTTCTGATGCAAAAATGCAGCAGCTATCATTCCTCAATTCAACAGGCCACAAAGCTTTCTTCCTGAGATTTGTCTCCTCCCTCTAGCCATGGATTCTCCAAACAGGAATTTCCACAGCAACTCCCAACTGACTTTCCACAAGCCTTTTCACCCAATAACTATGCCAATTACCAGGGGTTTAGCAAAGTCGGCAGGAATTTCCATTTCAGTCACTTGCAAGCCACCTGAAATCTCTCTTCTCAAGGAAATGTTATTACCCAGATAAGTGACATATGTTACCTGGAAGAAATAGTCTTTGTCTTGAATTCCCTGCAAAGCTTCTCTTTAATTGAATAGTCTTTGTCTTGATTTCCCTGCAAAGTTTCTCTTTAACTGATTTCCTTATCTCTAACAGTAATTATTTCCCTAGACCATCTCTTTCTTCTTCAGGGACTTCTTGCAATATTTGTCCAAGCTATCCCTTTACCTCAGATGTACAGGAGGGTATTGTTTGAGTCCTCATATGGACCACACACTTTGCAAAATGTGCTGCATAGGAAACTGAGAAAGTTGAAGATAAGCAATGCAAAGAGTCAGAAAATACCTACAAGGAGAGGAGGTTAGTGAAAATGACACATTCCTTCTGGCTGCAATACAGAATAAGGACATGGATGTAATAAAACATATATAATGCTCTTCCCCGTCCAAAAAAGAATATGCACATCAAATTTAAAAAGCAGCACCCAGAGCACAAAATAACAGTATCACAGAGGGAGAAAATAAAGAAAAAGACTATTGCATACTATGACATCAACTGGAAGGATATGGAGGGCATCCATCTGCACAGTTGTAAAATACAAAATTAAATGGGCTATAAATCTCTTGCCTTTATTTTTCCAGCCTCATACTACTACGATTCTCTGAAGCAGGTCAACAAACAAATGTGGGAAGAGAAAGTCTTCACATCTGTTAAACTTGGTAACAGTCCTAAAGCTAGTGGAGTCTTCAGCAGCACTGCAAGGAAAATAGAAAAATGAATCAAGGTCATTGCTGATGATAAGCTGCAGAACCAGCAGGGCTACTGGTGATAAGGTTGCTGTTTACTGGGGCATGAGACAGAACAATCAGCACAACAATGCAGCCTTTTTTCTTCTATGGTACTGAGAAGGTGGGCAGCCAAAATCCCCTACATGCCTTCTGTAAATCCAAACCTGCCAGGTAGCACCAAAGACAATAATGACAAAAATCTAATATCTCCTTTCCTAAAAATACAGAGCCCAAGACTGGGCAAATCACAGTAAAACATAAACAATGTTGAGCACACTAGTCATAGAAAATACATGTCACTGGAGCATGACCCAAATATGATGAAAGTTATAAAGCACTTAAATGTTTCTGAATCTAGAATAATAAATATTAAGACAAATTTTGGCAGAAATAGTTTATTTTAAGAAACTAAGTGCAGCAACCATGATTTAGCAACATCATGGCAACTAGCAACATCAACAAAGCCTTTCAGTAAGTAAAGGAAGCCCACATCTAAATTAAAGTACTACAATGATAACCATTGACCCTCCTTCTGAAGCTGCTTTACTTCCCGTTTGAAGGAACTTCTTTGAGAAAGCAAGAACACTGACACCAATTCAGTAGAGCTGTACTCAGGTGAGAACAGAGGTATCTGCCACTGTTAATGGGTTAAAGGCTGCATAAGTTCACATACACCTTGGTAGTTCAACAAGTTGGCAAGAATGTCCTGGATAAACTCATAAGTTCTGCACCAACGAGATGTCACCCATGACTTTGAAGCCATTAGTATTAGTAATGAAGCTCAAGAAAACTATGCTCCTTTAGAAGAGCATCCAAGGAATATGAATCGTCAGTACCCCCCAAGTCTTGGAGGGGCACATTGAAATTGCTAAGTGGATACATAGTGTAGTAGACCACGCAAATGCACACCACAGAAATATTCAGGATCACTGCTTTCCACAACTGTCTAATTAAAGGTCACAGAGAAGACAGAGCCAGATTCTAATTAGGGGTGCACAGCAATCGGACAAGAGGCAAAAAATGCAAATTGGAACTTGACAAATTCCTCTTAAATACAAGGATAAGAATTACCATGAGGGTGGTCAAGTGCTGGAACAGGCTGGTTGGTGAGGTTGTGATATCCCCATCTGTGGAGATATTTAAACCTTGGCTAAACAAGGTCTGTAGCATCCTCATCCGATTGGTCCTGCTTTCATTTGGGGTTGTACTAGGTGGCCTCCACAGATTCCTTCCAACATAAATTATTCTATAAGTCTATGATTATATAGTTTGTGTAATGTTCATAATAATAATAATAATAATAATAAATGGTGAATTTTTCTACTTATAGAAGAATCTGACAGCCAACAGCCATATGTAGCCAATTTTGACACAGAGGAATCTTTCTAAGCAATTACTAGAGCTTTTTTTTTTTTTTTTTTTCCCCAAAACATTTGCTATATACTAGCAATAAGTTAATTTCAAAAAACAGATCTCAAGGTGAAAAAATTCCCGAGTTTAGAAAGATAACACACATCTTTGTAGATGTCACACATACCAATGCCCACAGTTGTCTCACAACCTAGAGTGAGCTATGTTAAAATAACCACATGAGCACTAATGAAGGCACAGCAACTTGTTCAAGATCCTTTGTTAAATTAAACAACAACAAAATACTTGAAAAATGTCCTTATTGAAAAATGTCCTTATTAATGTAAACACACATGATGAACACTACACACAATGAGGTGAAATAGCAACTGAGAACAATCAATATCATTCCTATAGCCCTGAGAATCATCTGTCACACGGGAAAAAGACAATTCAGTTGCCACAACACAGGCACAAACCACTAACACTCTTATGTCTGTTCCTAGTGGTTGGAGTGGAACCATTGCCTTCCCTGTACCACAGGTGTGCATGCTGGCACTGCCAATACAGCATAAGCCCCTTATATCCTCATCTAAGAAGAAATGCCAAATATGACATCCAAACAGCAGAGTGTTGTTAAAATGTTTGTAACTACACTCTCAGCTTCTTTGAATGATGCTTTCCACTACCTAACAGGTAATTTCATTTGAAAACAGCATTAGAGATGATATTAGTATGTTCTGTTTCTCTCTTTCTCTCTTCTCCTTTGTATGTGTAAAAGTATGTTTATTCTAAGCTGAGATGCTGTGAGTTGAGGATGTTTTTGGAAAGCCTTGCTAAAGAGTTTGTCTCATTTTACTCTATCTAGTGCTAGTCTTCATTTGAGAAAACAGGTTAAACATAGACAAAACAAGAAAAAGCATTTTTTAATAATAACATTGTGAATTCACATACACAGTGTCAAAAACATTCATATTACTTTCTTATTATGAGTCATACTAATGCACTCTCCTCAAAGCACATTTTCCTAAAACAAACGGTAGCTGTGGCTCTGCAAGCTTTCTGAAGAACAGGCTTAGTGATTTCTAGCAGCATGAACCATGTTAGGTTGTAGGTCATTTAAACAAATGACTTTTTACTTTTGAAATGTGCAAGCTGCCTTTGCTGAAAGACCTGTTGGCATGACAATGCATATTTAAAGTGTATCAGATATGCTGGTTATACAAAAGAGAATGATGTAATTGTTATATTCACACATGGAGGCACAGAGGTGAATATGAATTTAATTCTCCAGAGTGATTGGTTAGAATTTTGCATACAATATTTGACCTAAAATATCAAGATCAATTTATTTTCCATTTCAGAAAATAAAACTTTATTAATCTGTCATCAAATATTCAAGTACATTACAAATATACACCTTAAAAATAAATTGAACTTTTCTTATGAATCTTATAGGATGGGTTAGATATGTTTTAAATTTCCTTTTGCTTTCCACTGACAAGCTCTTTTCTCAAATGACAATAACGCATGCAATTTCATCCTGCAGTAATCTGTGGTAGATCTGATATTATATTGCCTTCTAGTAATAAACTATCTGTCAAATTGGTTTGGCATGTCACTTTCATGAAGCCATCAGGACGGGAGCCTTGGTGTTTTGGGCCCAGTCATAAGACAATTCAAACAGAAAGACAGCTTATGGCTAAACCATCTGATAGCACAGTGACCAAGGCCACAAAAGGGGCTAACGGAGCCCCACAAAGCAGAATAAGAAGGTTATTGCAGCAGTTTTTCACCTGTTGACAATAACTTTGCATTTGCATTTAAAGTTCCAGCCAATCTATTTTCATTCTACCAAGGAGCCAATGCCTGAAAATCAAGCTTCAAAGCTATGAGTTACTAGATTGTAGCAGCAGAACAAAATTGATGCCTCTTCATCACAGTTGAAACACCAGCTCTTTATGCTAAGAATGGGATGTTTCTCTGTTCATGCTCAAAAGGCAAGGAATATTGTTGGATTTTAAATAATTTGATCAGCGCATGGCTATATCCCTTCAGAAACTGCTTCAGCTTGGGCATATTTAACCTTGTATCTTAATGTCCTCATGGATGGTCTCCAGGAACTCGTCTGTATGACTAAGACTATACATTGTTCTAAATTCACTTCTGATGTGTGCCTTGGAGAAATCAAGCAACTACTAAAGGTTAGGTTGTGCAGTGGTGAAGAGAAACAGATGTTATTTATTTATTAAAACAAACTTCCAGATGGTTCAAGATCACCACATTGTGCAAACAGCCAGCCTAAATGACTGCTTTCTTTTATTGTCATTACCCTCCAGTTTCCTTCTGTTATCACCCCCTATTGTTTGTTATGCTTTCTTGCTTCAGCATGTGTCCAAGCATTGGAAGTTATTTGAGATATGAACTTTGTCTGCTTATAAGGTTTCTAGAAGCCTTTGGAACAAACATAGTAAAACAAAAATGGTAAAAATGGATCACTGAATCAGAATAAAACTGTCCATATGAACAGAAATATGAAAGTTCAATCATTCTTTTATATAAAACTGATCCCCTACATTCTAAATGAGAACAAGGAAAAAAAAAAAAAAAAAAAAAAAAAAAGCATTTTCAAAATATGTTTGCTTCATGGAAATGTGTTTCTTTTCCCACTCCTGTAGCTAGCAAAATCACTGAATTTGCCCATACCATACCAATTTTTTGCACATACAATATAGAAGCTGTCTGACAAGCCAGGCAACATGGCTAAAGCCTTTTTCAGTATAAGGACACTTATTTGAAGTCTTTCAGTAGACAACAGAAAGCCTCAGCAGACTGGCAGAATGCAGCTCCAAAAATATAAAACAATTGATCCAATGTCATACATGTGTATCTTAAAGCATATGCACTTCAGTAAGGTTCAGCCACACACAACTTTGAGGAGAGTCTACATGCAGCAAGGCTCCTACTTCAGGTAGGAAATGGAATGGAGCAATGGAATAAAGTACAATGGAAGTTCACCATCTGAAGGATGAGTCAGAAAAAAATTACAGCACTACCATAACTTGAAATAGGCAAGAAAAACGTGGTAATTTTTAAAACTTAGAAAAAAAAGGGGCATGGAAGTTAAAACTGTGGACTTGAAACAGATGTATCATAAATGTGATATAACAGCTGACATAGACTTATAGATTTTTCAGTAGGAAATAAAGGAAAAAAAAAATGTGGTTATAGTATGTCAACAGAATATTTCCAAAAATTTAGACCAATTGGAGACAGATGAAAAAAAATGAAATAGGTAGATAAATGGAAAGACAAAATGAGGATAACTTAGATGGAATTTAAAGAATAAATATCCAGCAAAACAAATTAAAAAAATAGCAGAGAATAACCTAGGCATTCAGAAGAATGTACCTTGAAAAACTGTCTGATATAATGGCCCCTGAAGGGGGAAAGGGAAACGGGTAAAGAGGCTAAAATCACAAAGAATTAAAATTTATTTGGATCACCTTTTTGCAAAGAGGATATATAGGTGATTCCCATGAGAGAACAATACTATTATTAGACATTAGAGATATGGAAGTGCTGAAGACTGAGATGTTAGAAGAAGAGTCATCAAACAAACTGGTAATTTGGGTGGTGATAGTTTCTGACAGTATACACCTATAAATTTTGAATTTGCCTAGTATTGAAATGGCTATGCTTTTAACAACAACAAATAAATAAATAAATATGTAATTCATCATAAATATCTAACCCTAAAAGCAGGAAAATTTCAAGTTAATGCATTAGTCATAACCCATTGTTCACACAGCATGTTTCCACACAGCAACAACTTCTGAGTCTCTGGAAGGAATTTTCTTCTGCCTCCAGCTGATAATGAAACACACTGCACATAAAACATTAACCTCCCTCACAGAGCAGCACAAAGCCTTACCTATGACCTCAGCAAAATAACAAGTAGTCAGCACTGAGATGCTCGCCAAGATTAGTTGTGCAGTGTATCACACTTGTTACAAGATAAGACCCTGCAGATGTCTTGTGCTGTAGTGTGAAGAAGCCTCACATGTAGTTAAGAGTCATGGAAGATATAAAGCCTCAGCATCTGGTCAAGTGCAGATTCAAAAGGAGACCTAGTGTAGCAAGCTCCCAGGCTGTTCCTTCCAGCCCGTTTCCTCACCAGATATAAAACAGCCATAACTCACTCAGGCCCAGTCAAGTCCAGACTACTCTAAGGAGAGCCTGAACTTGGGTATCTCACATACCTCAATGACCCTTGTAACATGCCATGCTGGGACTCCTCTGAAGGTCCTGAGGACTAATAAGATGGAGAGTGCTAGACCTGGTTGCCCCAACCACTTCTTGTAAGAGCAATCACTTTCCACAACACATTCAAGAACCTTCATAATTCATTCATATGGTAATGGTACAAAATGAATTCAGGAATGAATATGACCAGAGTTCATGTTTAAATTGTTGTGTTGATCCACCCTGGACTCTCACAGCTACAAGGTTTTGATGCCCTTCAGTGTAGTGCCACTATAGTCTGCCTTGGCACACATGGCCACTATTAATGATGTCCACTGATAACCACTTCAGGTATTTCTATGCCCTGGTGATGTATACACTTTAAAATACAAAACAATAAATACTTTCAACCCTATTAATATTTTAACAGGGTAAAAATTATCTCTGAAGTTATTTTTCAGTGTTGAAATTTTTGACCTGTCATTCAAGATAATGATATAGAGCACATTTATTGTTTATTTTGCTACCACTGCTTTAAGTGGTGGAAGAAAAGCTTGTAATTCAGATGAGCTACTTCTCTGAAACTGTCACACAGCAAGCAATTATAGATGGCTCAGACAGATGTTTTTTTTCCACTAGTATGTAAGATCCCAATTATCTCTCATACAAACTGCCATGAGGAATGAATGAAGAATTAGGAAGACTAAGAACTTTGTTTAACAGATGCATCCATATGAGTCATTCTGTGGTTACTCCGAAGTAATGGTGGAGAACCAGTGGCCTCTTAGCTTTAAAGCAAGGCTAAAGCACATCATTAATGGCATTGGAGCACTCAATGAAACCTGACCACATCTACATATGATGCCAAAAGGCTGTGAAAGCGTTATTATTATCCTCAGTGGGAGCAGAATGTTATCTTACTCCTGCAAAGCTGGATACCCTAGAAGTACAAAGGAAAAAAAAAAAAAAAAAAAAAAAAAAAAAAAGATTGTGTCATCTAGGTAATGCATCCAATTCAGTGTACCCAGCATTTGGGTCACTGTTAACAGAAATGAGAGAGACTATTGATAGCACTTCCCATCTTTGGCTCTGGAGGATACTATTCTATACAAAGAGTTTCCCTTTCCTATATTCATCTAGTAATTGTAGTGAAGCCTTAGGGCTCAAAAGGAAGCATCAATGAACACAAAAATGCTCCAGAAGACCTTGTCAGACAAGAGACCAAAAGGGGACTCATCAGTCACATGTTGGAGATGCTCAGAATTCCTTTGTTTTCTTCCTCTGTCTCAATTTGACCTCTTGGAAAATATACTGATATTTTCAGTATATAAACAGGTATATAAACAGGTATCTATAAACAGGTAGTGCCTTCCTGTTTGATACATGGGCTTTGTATTTCCACAGACCATTTTGTATGTAAGTATTTTAGCTAGCTGAATCACTCCCAGCATACAGTGTACATTTTCAAAGGGACTATAAACACAGAGAAAGAAAATTACAACTTCTAGCTTTACTGGAAGTGCTGTATCTGGCTCTAGTTAGTTAGCTAAATGAATAAATGAATGAGTGTACAAACAACCAGAAATGACATTTCAGTTATTTTTGCTAGCTTGGAAGCTCTTAATCTTGTAATTAAAGGCTTTGAGATTTGAAATTCTGTTACTGTGGTCCTGACAATGAAATATTTCCACAATAGCTCTGGGACTGGAACTCAGACAGGTAAGAATCATCTTGATCATTTTCTCTCCAGCCAGAGATTCAAGCTGGGTCCAGTGTGCCTTTAAGCACTCATCACAAGTAATTACCCTGCAGAGGGAACACAGCCAGAGAAATGTTACAGCATTACTATTATTACTTTTTTGGATTAAGTAATAAATATTTAAGAGAGTAAAGCTAGCCCACAAGAAATGACAAATGAGCACATGCCAAAACCCCACCTACTCAACTGTGCACCTTAAGGCCTCTTCTACCCAAAACAGACAGCAAAAATTATTCCCTTTCCCATCACTGTGGGCTCTTATTTTCCTTATAAAGCTAAACTTGCCTTCAAAGATAAACTGCAATTTGATATTACTTACTTTTATAAATGTTTCTGGTCTATTTCTTTCAAAATAACACAGTGAGGTCAAAACAACACAAGGCAGCACAACACTGGGGGAGTTTCCATTGTAGAGCAAAAGATGCTTCTGTTTTTTAAAGTCTGCAGATCTCTAGGCCTGTCTGAGAGAGGTGCATGTCTTTGCACAGCAGGTAACTCTTTACCATAGGATCACATTTTTACAATACTTTTGCACATAATTTGAATGTAAGCTGTGGTGGTTTTACCGTGCTAGGCAGCTGAACACCACAACCGCTCTCTCACTCCCCCTCCTCAGATGAGGAGGGGAAGAAATAAAGGAAAGAACAACTCACAGGTTGAGATAAAGATAATTTAATTAAAGGAAAAAAATATTATTAAGGAAATATTATTATTCATTAAACAATTCAACTAAAGGGGAAAAAGGGAAAGGGGAAGAGGGACAGGAAAAGGGAATAACAAAACAGAACAAGTAAAGGCTATGTGGAAGTGCAGAGGAAAGAAATTACTCTCTACTTCCCACAAATGAGCGATGCTTGACCACGTCCTTGAAGCAGGGCCTCCACGCACGTAGCCAGTGTTCGGGAGGAGGACAGATGTTTTTGCAACAAGAACCCACCCCTCCCCTCTTCTTCCTTTTTCCACCTTTTATTGCTGAGTGTGACATCATATGGTATGGAATATCCCTTTGGTTGGTTTAGGTCAGCTGCCCTGCTGATGTTTCTTTCTCACTTTTTTGCCCACCCCCTAGGAGGGTCAGAGAGAGTCCTGATGCTGTGCCAGCACTTCTCATCAGCAGACACAACACCGGTGTGATACCACTGCTGTTCTAGCTACAAGTGCAGAGTGCAGCACTGTGTGGGCTGCTGCAGGGAAAGTGAACATCCCAGCCAGACCCAGTACAAAGCCAGAGTTCTAAAGACTCACAGACTCCAGAGTAACAATCAACAAATTTGTATTTTTTCCATTGCCGTATTATCCTTAGTCACTCACTCACTGCCCACTCAGCTGATAATACTCTCTCACACTAAATTTTGCACCAGAAAATTTGCAAAAATAAATAGTAAATAGTGAAAATAGTGAATAGTTATGCATTTGTAAAAAAAAAAAAAAAAAAACTCCTTCCATATTTAAGAAATTCACTTTCAATGACAGCATCAGGACTTGTTCATTTGATCTTTTCACTACACATTTCCTTGATGAAGGAAGCAGATAAAGTTTAAATGGGCATGTGTGATACAGACCTTGGAAACCTGAGACTTGGGACTTCTTAGAAGTTATTTCTAGCCTTTCTACTATTTTTGTTATTCAAATATATCAAAATTCTGCAAACAAAAGGTGGTGATTATGAGAATTAGCTGGATATTATAGCATATTCTCTCTTATTTCATATATATTTCTGTAAGTAACCAGAATATGACTTTCACATAGACTGAAATCTCTAACTAGAATATTAGGAGAAAATTGAAGAGCAGTATGTCCAGGACTGCAATCATATAAAATATTTCTATCAATATAAAGTGCAGCATATCAGAGACCCTTCAGTATAACTGTAAAGTCCTTGAAAGCCAGAAATTTGCTTGATGTTGACCCCACCCTACAAAGGCAAGTAAACGTCTCTTTTGAGAGATCAAGATGAAGCACGCTAAGAAAACTTGAGTGCTTAAAGGCAGACCCAACAGTTCATTTTTAAACAAAGGATGCCTTAGAGACTCTTGCCCTCTCAAGTATTGATTGAAAGACACATTAAACAGAGAGCTTGGTTACTCCTTGAAAAAAGGCAACCTTGCAAGAGTTTCAGTAAGAGAAAATCCCATCTCTTTACTGTTAGAGGTGGGCTGGATTTGGGGGGTTGAGGTTAATAAATCAGGATGTTACTGTAACTGCTAGCTCACCTCTGTGCATAGAAACAAAGGGACATCAACCCAATTCTTTTTCTCTCAGGGCAAAATTCATACCTCTTCCTAAAACAACAGATAACAAAACACCAGACATAACTTCATGTATTTTTCAGTTTCAGGCTTCTAACCTAGACACAAGGCTCAGGGATCAGCCTTTTCTTCCCTTTAGCGTTATCTGCCAGTGAAAGGTCAGTAGGGGCTCAGTACAGAGCACCTTCTCCCACAGCACCTGTCACAGCCAGCATTGACTCCATGAGATGTCCTACAAGGTTACCGTTCTCATCCTAATCCTGTCCCTGCAGTGATATGCAGCCAAGAATAAAGGCGGCTGAAAACAAGCAAGCAAACAAAAACAAACAAAAAACAGTTACTTGTTTATATCATAAAGAAACTTAAAGCAAATTGTGAGAAGTAAATAGTAGATTTTATATATGATTTTTTACTTTTTTTTGTATTCTTGTTTTTTAAAAAGTAAAAAATAAATAAAAAGTCTCTCTCTCATCTAACCTTGTTACTGGCAGGAGCTAAATTTTGTCATAAGGGACCTTCTAGGTCTTGAGCAGGTTTAAGCCAGCTGGTTACTACTGTAACATAAATATTATACAATAGTTTGTATCTTCTTTTACCCACAGGAGTGAATCTTTGCCCAGACATTCCTCATGTAGGAAAGTTCTTCAAAATGTATTGCAACTGCATTCCATATTTACTTACTCTTCCTTCCAATATCACATGATCTATAGGGCTAAATACAGATTAAGATCCTTTTTTTATTCCTAATATCATAACATGTAAACTTATAGCTGGAGTGTGCTGTGAATAGTCTAATAAATTGCTTAGTGTGAATCTTAGCAGCTGTGAAAAATAAATAAATAAATAAATAAAGGAAGATTTGCAGGCTAGTTCTATGGAACTTTCCTTCAAATCTTAAAACAGAAACCACCAGAAACAAAACAAAACAAAACAAACGAACAAAACCATTAAAAATAGTTTAAGGAACTGATGCCAATTCTTTTCTTTTTTCCCCAAACAATCAACACAACTGTTGAGCTTCAGTGCATGTGCTAAAAATAAGGATTTTTCTTATAAACAGCAGTTGCATCTATTTAATTCAAGCTGGTTTGAAAACTACTTTATGTAACCCAATGGAAAGCTCTTTATGGGTATTCTTGCAATCTAGTTCAGATGCAATTTACAACTTTTCCTAGTAAATTTGCAAATTCAACCAAACCAACATAATCTGACCTAATTTGAATTTGGACTCCACAGAGGAATTATACAAAGCCTCTTAAAATATTCATTTTGTTTCATAGAAAAAATGGTACAGCTTTGTGCTGTATGACCTAAGGTGCTCAGAATTTTAGTCAGTACTTTCACCCATAGCCTCCTAAGAATTCTTTTTTTTTGTGAGCTCCATATGCCAGAATTTGTTGTAAGATGTCTCTACAATAGAGAGGCCAGAGGGAAAAGTAACACATTGGATCTGGATCTACTGCTTAGGGCTTATTTTTTCACCTCCTTCTGTACAAGGGCCCATGATGGTAAATCTGCCTCAGAGCTCAGCATAGTTCTTATCTATGCAATTCAGATCCAAAACTTTATTTGGGTCTTTCAAGGATTATTTTTTTTCATATAACTTTAAATATTTTGATTATACTGAATTCTTAATAATGAGACTAAAAGAACTTAATAAGAGATAAGCAAAGAGATTTCAATTCAACCAGAGAAGAAAGATCTTAGCTCTGACTGACAAAAGCTGAATGATGTGTTATTATTGGTGGCATTAACTCATCAAAACAGAAGAGAGCCTGTAATTTCCATGGACCAGCTACTAAAGCCAGGAATATTAATACATGCAGAAATAAAAAGAACATGAGCTGAAATTCAAATTATTTTTGACATTCACAAAAAGTCTAGTCATAACACCTTGTCAGGAGAAGATAGTTGCATTCTGTGAAGTACTGATGCAAAAAAACTTGCCCTTACAGAGCATCTTATTTAAATTAATACTTTTAAAAACAAATAAACAAACAAACATCAACAAAAACAAAAGTATGTAGTTTATTACTGAAACTTCAGTGCACTTAAATGTCTAATTTTTATTATTTTTTTGAAATTACATTTTTATCCTTAAAAATTCAGTAATCAAACTGGGAGACTGGGAGAAGACATTACAGATGTTAAACCAAACATAGCTAAACAGATGGAAAATATATGCTGTGTTCCTATTACAAACAAACTTGTGGGGAAAAATAATGTACAACGAGAAAAAAAAAAATCTAAATATAAAAACTTCAATTTTAAACCTGAATCTTTGTAAACTCTGACACGCTGAATGGAAATGTTTTAATATTACCATAGCACTAATACATGCCCAGAGCATTGTAGGCTGAGTTCTATATGCGTAAAGCTAGTTGACATTTTTAGTAACACTTTATTCAGAGAGGATCCCAGTTACATCTGGGAAATTTCACAGCCTAAAGTTTAATATTTCCACTAAATTTTCAGACAAATGAGGTGGAAGAAAGGCTGTGAAAACTCCCAATTTAGAGAAAGCATAACATGTTGGGTCTGGCCGTAGTACTAACCAAGGGCAAAATGTTGCTTCTCCCCTTCCAGCTCAAAACACACAGTTCTGAGTAAATGAGATTTTCCCTTAGTGGTCTCTCTGCTTTTTCCAAAGGAATAGTGACACAGAAAAAAGACACGGAGAAACAGATTTTCATTTTTGTCATCGTCATTCCTCTCTAAAGTTACAACTCAGTGGTACAGAAAATGGAAGATTTTACTTTTCTCAAGTGGTCACAGAGGAGAGGTAGACAACATATAGGTTTCAACAGATGTAAGTGTGGTACTCCCGGGCTTACTTCACTCTTCCTGATAAAAGCCAATTTAGAAGAGAAGAAAACCAGTAAATAAATGAATGAATAAATAGATAGAAATACAAGTATCTTAGGTGAATTTCAAAGTAGAAGTTGCTGGTATATATTACCGTTAAACTAACAGCTTGTCTATGGCACAGTATTAACACAGACATTAACCTAGACCTAACCATACTAAAGTTAGCTTCTATCTTAGCTAGTCGCTTACGCTGCCTTTCAGCCACTGTAGGGATACAGGCACTTCCCAAGATGATTACGCCCATCACAAATAGGGACATAAAATATGCACTTGGGGCAACTCCAGCAGCAACTCTGTGGTGGTTTTACTCGGGTGGGTGGCTGAACTCCACCACAACCACTCACTCACTCCCCCTCCTCAAAGAGGAGTGGGGAGAAAATACGATGAAAGGGGCTCAAGGGTTGAGATAAGGACGAGGAGATCACGCAGTAATTATTGTGACGGGCAAAACAAACTCAGTATAGGGAGATAGGAAGATTTATTGCCTTTTACTAACGAGCTAGAGAAGCAAGAAACAAAGGAAAGAAACCAAAAGCACCTTCCCTCCTCATCCACCCTCTTCCACCTCCTCCCCCGAGCGGCGCAGGGGAATGGGGGAATGGGGGTTATGGTCAGTCTCTAGCGCTTTTTCGCCACCGTTCCTCGGTCACTCTTGTCCCTGTGCTGTGGGGTCCGTCCCACAGGATGCAGACCTTGCTGAACTGATCCAGCGTGGGCTTCCCACAGGCAGCAGCTCTTCAAGAACTGCTCCAGATATGGGTCCGTACCACAGGGTCCATCCTTCAGGAGAAAACTGCTCCAACTTGGATCCCCCACGGGCAGCAGCTCCTACCAGGTCACCTGCTCCTGCATGGTCTCCTCTCCACAGGCTGCAGGTCCAGCCCAGAATCTGCTCTGGCAGGGGTTTTCCACAGGTCGCAGTCTCCGTCAGTGCAGGTCCACCTGCTCCACCATAGTCTCCTCCATGAGTTGCAGTGTGGAACCCTGCTCCACCGTGGTCTCTTCTATGGGCTGCATGGGGACAGCCTGCTTCACCATGGTCCTCACCACAGGCCGCAGGGGACTTCTGCTCTGGTGCCTGGAGCACCTCCCCCCCTCCTTCTCAACTGACCTTGGCGCCTGCAAGGCTGTTCCTCACTCCTCTCACTCTCCCAGCTGCTGTGTGGAGCAGCACTTTTTTTTTTTCCCTGGTCTCACAGAGGCACAAAACAACATCCCTTATTGGCTCAGCTCTGGTCAGCAGTGGGGCCCTTACCAAACATGGGGCAGCTTCTAGACCCTTCTCACAGAAAGCCACCCCTATGGCCCCCTGTTACCAAAACCTTGCCACGTAAACCCACTACAGACTCCAGCTTGATGGGCCATCAAGATCCATCAAGTACTCCCTCAGGGATCATTACAACTCCCCATTTCTTCCCAAGGAAAACTAGAAAGTATGTATTGGACACCCTACTTTTCAGACAGGCAGTTAATGGGTGAAATGTACCCCAATCTTTGTTCAACACTCAGTAGATTCAACTTTCAGGTCATGATTCCCCTAAGTAAAACAAAAAATACACTCAATGCCGAGGCCTCTTGTAGGGCCAATCTCCTATTCCCCTTCCAAGTTTCCCTGTTATACCCCTTGTGCCTGCCCTGTATTCACAAGGCAAGCAGGCAGTGCTAAGGCCCAGGTGCAGAGACCACTATAACAATGCTGCATACTAGTAATACCTAAAGGGGCCAATCATGATTTAGGGCACTACTGGGAACTTACCTGTCTCCTGGATGCTTTATAGCTATGAGGCAGCAGGACATGGTTTCCTTTCTTTTTCTATTCCAAGCTGTGCAACAGCACATAACAGACTTGGCATTCACATGAAGGAAAAGAGCTCAGATTGTCACCAGCAGCTCTTCTGTTTTTGTGCCATCTCTGTCTTTCCATCACCTCTAGTGCTCTGGCCAAGGAAAAAGGCTTACAGTTTGATTTGAACACTGCCTCTAAGATCCCAGCTTGACCAGTTGTCAAGATAATGAGTAGACAGTGTTTCCACCACAGTACTGGCTGTTATTAGTAATAATTAAAACATTACTTTGGAAGCAATTCTTTCTATCCAGCTGAGAGCTCTTGCCCAGAACTTTTACCAGCAGTGTCCAGCTTGGCTTCCTCTGAGTCTTTTAAGAATTAACATGCTCAAAGTAACCTCAATCATCAGATTGAAATTCCTGTGTTAGAGTAACAAGTATCTATTCTAGCTATTGTGGAATTATGGGGAGCTTTATGCGTATAGCCCAGCTTCCACAGTGCAAATACTTACAGAGAGAACCTGAAAAACTTGTGAAGTAAATGTAACAGGGCTAAGGAAAGGTAATAAGCAGGCAGAATAAGCACAGGGAAGCAATGAAATAATATGTGTCGGCAAGAGAGTGCCATAACAAGAGGAAGAGCACAAGCAGTCACAGTTTAAGGGAGGGAGTTTAAAGAGCTTCAAATATCTAAGCAGTAGGAATCACCAGAGAAGAGGTGGCTGAGCTGAAAAGAGTGGCTTTAATTTATTTGCCTAGGTTTGGAAAAAAAAAAAAAAAAAAATCTGCAATTTATAGTAACATTTCATGATGGGATAAATTTGCATTTAAGGTGAAGAAAAAGGAGAAAATCGAGGCAAGGGAGAACTAACTATCACAACTGAGTACAATAAGCACTACACAGTGAGTAAATGGCCATCCCACTTAGGCTGTGCAGGGAGCCCTAATAGAGACAAATAGCACTGCTGCCTGGCATGATACATGAAAAATAGCTTCAGCATTTCAATGAATCATAACAGTTCACCTAATGTAATGACTGCAGAGAAAAGTTATCTGTTCTGAAGGAGCGTTTTATCTATGTGGGATATTTTTTTCTTCCTGAAAACTGTCAGAATCACCTGACACCTGGATACCAGAACCTGTTCATGTGAGCTGAAGAACCAAGCATCACGTGTTGCTTGTTTTCTGTATTCAAAACTAAAAAGTGTCTTACCCAAAAAACAAGCAAAATGCCAATTTTGCATGTCAAACAAAGCTTGAACTATGGGATTTCAGTAGGTTTTTGATCAGTTGCAGATTTGACTGTACCTATTTTCCACGAGTAACAAATTAACTGTATTCCTTTCACATACTTCTATCTCAGTCCCTGCACCAGGATGAAAAGAGTAGATCCTCTTCTCTCTAAAGAGCAGAAATATTTCAAGATAAGAAAAGGAATCCTTTTGCACAGCTACCACATATATCTATCCAGTGGTCAGCAGGAAAAACTCAGTTTCACAATGGGCCACTTTTTGTGTGAAGGCAATGCTGGATATTGACAGTATACAAAATGATGGAAAAACAATCTTTTTTTTTAAAAAAAAAAAAAAAAAAAAAGTGAAATATATGAAGAATTTAATAAAAGGCACTCTGTTTAAGAGGTGCTCAGGGGCTGCTTATTTCTGTGTATGTGTTGGAAAATTAGTCATATTATCTACTTTCAAAAGATCCAGGCTGCCAGTATTCCTTTAACAGCAGTTCTACAGGTACAATGAACTGAATCAGTACATAAAGTTAACACTGTTCCCCTGGGAGGACAACTGAAATCACATGCCAATTAAAATCTTTCAATGTGTTCACCTAATAGCAAAATATTACAGCGGCCTACACAGCCCAGTAGTGTTCCATATATAAAAATAGCTTTCCAGAAATAACTACCCTGCTATATTGGACTACTGAATTTCCCAGAGGACCAGTTGTTTTTGTTTTATGTGTTAATGCACTCGCTGTAGAGTGAAAGTACTGAACCCGAATATATTAGTGGTAGTTTGCTTATTGCCTACAAATGGCATTTAAACAACAGTAATACTGCTTTAGACTTGAAAGGCTTTTGCTTTCAGAATTTTGGCAAGTTGTTGGAATAATTCTGTGCTCCATTCCCAGTGCATAAATCTCAACACAGTGGGTATATATTCTCAGTCAAATTACCGTGAGAGGAGGAAGCCTCACAGTTGTCTGAATGCAATGAGTTTGGCAAGATAGCTCCATTATTGTACTTTTTAATCCGACTTTTTTATTTTTTTTTTCACTGCTCAGCAAGAGCAAGTAATCAGAACAGAAAGTGATTCCAAAATGTAAATTAGGGTGTCTGATGTAGGGATCCAATGTATATAAAAAGTCCTGTATCAAAAATATTTCCTTTTCTAGTTCACTACTGACAATCAAACCTTTGAAGCAAAAGAATTGCTTTTCTAATCTTGGTGTTATTTTGGTGTTTCTTTTAAGAATGCAGCACATGGGCATAAACATAAATACCTTTGTTTAGAATTTGCAATTTCTGTTACATTTAATTACTTTTTTTTGTGACTTGAAATCTAGGGCAACTGGAAAGCAAGGGGAGTTTCTATTAAATACCATAACTTTTCACAGAGACAAATATACTAGCAAAGGTGTGGCTACAAAATAAAGTCTTTTCTTAACACATAGCATTACTAAATGAAAACACATGGAGTATGACTATCATCAAGGCATCTAAATTCCAACAGTTTAGACTTTCACCCTAATGAAGCACATACTTAAAAAAAGACCACAGATCCTTCAATAACTGCATCTCAAAAACATCGTTAAAATTATTCTAATGAGAGTGAGTTCAGAATATGCAGGGTCAGACTGTTATGCAAAGTTGACAGACATTGTTTGAGATCTCTTACAGCCCTTTAAAATATTTATCTGGCACAGGTACAGTATTTAAGCAAAATAGAGTTAAGAATAGTAGTTAAGCATATACTGTTCAGAGTACATTATTCAGAAGATGTTTAGATGTTCATTATTTTGAAGATGATTCCCAGTGTTGCTTAATCATTAATTTACAGAAAGAGAGTAAGGTGACATCAGGTAATATCACTGAGGTACACAAAGGATAAAAGTATTTCACTCAATACATACAAAAGAGTGGATAAGTATGCTCACAGAGATTCACTGAGCTTTGTAAAGATTCAGATATAGATCTTACTGCAGGAGCTGAGCTGTAGTTCCTGTTTTGACATGGTGTCATCCAATACAGGGAAAAGATTTGACCCCAGAGTAATATACTATTAGAATCGTTGTGTATCCATGAACATGTATTGCTTCACTGACTTCACTGTAGCTATCTACAGACACTATTATTATTTATTATTTGCATTATGGTAGCTGCCATCAAGGAGCAGGGCTTCAGTGAGATAGTCATTATAGAGACGTTTACAGAGCTTACAGTGTACATGAGAGGCAGTATATCAGAAGAGACAAGCATGATTGGGAAGGATGGCATTACAAATGAGAGATAGAACAGGGAAGTCTGCTAAAGTCACACATTGTTTCTTTGTGTAAAGTCACAACCATCCTTAAGAATATTTCCAAACATGATTCTGTATTAGACAGAAAGAAAGGATACTTCTATAGAACAAAAGACTGCAAGTATTGTTGCTTAAGCAAAGTGCATATCAACTGTACAATTTTTCACCTTGCTGCACACCTCTTGCTTGTAGACTTTTTTGTCAACTCATTTAAACTCATTTCATTTGAACAGATTAGAACACATACTTGGGTCATGGACAGAGAGAATGAATCATAGTCACCTAAATTAATTTTTTCTATTTGGCATTATCATTTTCCTTAGAGAGACTGATTTATCGTCATTATACACATAACAGTTATGGAAAGAAAGTAACTGAATTATTGAGAGAAATAAACACCAAACATCATATATGAAATAGACAGCAACTACCTGTTCATGTTTAAAAAGAAAGCTGATGCTGAACAAAAAGGCATTTAGCCTTGAACAGTACAATGCTTCTGGGAAAGGCTGATCATTATTCTGTTCAATGTGATCTTGAGATATTTGCCCTGAATACAGGGAAATGCAAAAAGAATGACTTTCAAGTGAAATAACAGCATGCTTCTGTAACAAAATTGTCAGCAATAAGGGCTAGTAGCATGGAATGAGTAGAGCTCTGCATTTGGTACCACATGAATATAAGGAAAAAGTTTAAACTTGACATTTTTGTTTATGAGAATTAATAATGTTCATAGACTTTATTTTGTTCCATGATATAAAAATTGCTAAACAAGCCTAGGCCAAATCTCCAGATTTAAATTCTCTGAACTAGTAAGTGTGTTTGAAAATCAAATTTAGATCCAGAACATAATTTCTCAGCTTGGTACATTAAATCAATAGAGTACGCCTATATCTTCAATCTAGACACTAATGTACTGGTATAACCTTGACCTGATTTGAAGTTTGCAGGTGTTGAAAAACAGCAACTCCTAAAACTTTTTAAAATATGATCTTCATGACTTCATAATCATGATAGCTATGAAAACTAGAAATCAATCTTCAGAGATATTTAATATCAGCTTTACTGCAAGTATTCACTGTGCAAATGTAGCTAAAGTTATCAGTTTCTCTAACAGAGCAAGTTTAGATTCTGTTTTTTAACTTTTAAGATTTTTTTTCACCCTGCAAATTAGTGATCCCATAAAAGAATTCTGCAACAGACAGAAAAACAAGCAAAACGAAGGGGAAAATAAGAGGAAGTCACACTGTACTTGCCAATGTTCCTTTTTTTTTTTTTTTTTTTTTTACAGTGAAACAAGTTATATATTAGTTGGCTGAGCTTTAACTACAGTTCCTTGATTTCATGAAAATCCTGGCTTTCCTACTCCTAAGAAGGACAAAAAGAAGAAGAAGAAGAAGAAGAAGAAGAAGAAGAAGAAGAAGAAGAAGAAGAAGAAGAAGAAGAAGAAGAAGAAGAAGAAGAAGAAGAAGCATTTGTGTTGCTGAATATTTGTGTAAAAAAAAAAAAAAAAAAAAAACTTGAAAACAAAACAAAACAACAACAAAAGCCATTTCTTTTTACTCTTAAACAAAACATATTAGAGAAGCCTTTGGACTTCCTGCATAATTATCATCTTAGGAATCTATCATAACATTGGTCACTAGTTCATTTCTAAATCCTTCTGGGCACAAAAACCTGTCAGGATACTCCTAAAACTTGAGGGAAGTGAATAGGGTAAATGATTTTCTAATTTTCTTACTTATTTACTGTGATTCTGTGATCATTCTCATATAGAATCACAGTCAAAGGAAACATTTATTCATTTCTTGGACATGCCTGTGAAGGCTTCCTCATGAATTTGAATACCATATATTTGCTGAAAGCAAATATAAAAGTGAAATATGAAAGTAAAAAACAAGAAGCTCAAGATCTTCAATATCAATATCAAACCATTATTATTTTTATGGCCCTAGAAACTGATATTTGTATCAGTTATATTTGGGCAGATCTGAGTAGAATAAGCATCTTCATCATTGCCTAAATCACTTTCAGTCCACATCTACCTCTTCTATGGCTCAATTGATTTGATTTTTTCTACAGCTAGAATGCATGTTGGTTGTAGAATAGAACCTAAACTTAGACGCACATAGTTTAGGATTTTGTACTATTTTTAACCCTGTACTAGTTTAAAAAATGAATGACAACAAGAATTATTCTCAGGTTTGCCAGTCTTTTGCTTTTAGGTGAGAGAAATCTTGTAAAATGTGATTAAGCACAGAGAACATTACTGAAAAGTCACTTTATGGCTTTTAGTAATTGACGGACTCAGGTGTAAATGGACAAAACACTTACATGCCTCGACTTTTCAAAAATATCATGTATTCCAAGTCCCAAAATACAAATTCTGGTGTGGGATCTGAACAAGTAATTGCAAGACAACTATCCAGCCTACCTAGTATCACGTATTTATCTTTATTATTATTGACTGAACTGAATCTACGTACCCCTGTACTGGATTTACATATATTATCTTAGAGTCTGCATTAGTTTTACTAAGAGAATTGGAGTCAGGTGTGAAAAAAATAAATGTTTTTAAACAAATGTTTTATTTATTTGTTTATTTTCCATTTCTTTCCCCTCTGGGTCTCTACTCAGACTGTTTCATAAATCACTGGGTGTATCCTGCTGTTATTGCCCTCTGTGCATGTATTGTCATTTACTTCCCTGCAACCTGGATCAGACTACAAGTTATATAACTGAAGTTTTCTGCAGGTAGGATATTTATTGTTTGTAAATACAGCTTCCTCACATTATTCAAAACAAAGCTAGGTATTAGCAAATAGCAGAAAATACATGATCCTTCTTTTCCTTTTCAAAGGGTCACCTTTAATAGCTATTTACTGTTGTCTGAATGATTAAAAAAAATGCAAAAAATGTTCCTCAAAACTGTTTACCATTTGTCTCTAGGAAATGACATAAAACATGAGATCCTACATTACTATGGATAATTAAAAGTAATTCCATATTGCACTCTGTCTCTAAAATTAATATATCCTAAGTTCTGACAGGAAAAGAATAAATAATGTGACTTGCTTTCAAGTCCTTCTAGATTGCCATGTTGTTGGGTGGTTGACCAACATCACAGCATTTTACCAGAATTTTAAGCCTGTCAATTACATATTCCATGAAGTGGTAGGGGTCTACCACTGCCTCCTCCCATAAAATCTTCTTGTCATTGGATTTCTAACACCAATAATTTGGAGATACTTAAGTGCTGTAACGGAAAACATCTATTTCACTTGAAAAAGGAAAAGAAAAAAAAAAAAAAGAGGGAAATGAATTTATATGTAGATCCTTATGAAACTCTGAACTGCAAAATAGCATTTACATTATGTTGAGAATTACATCAGCCTTCTATTCTTTGCATTTATGTGAGATCTGACTTGAAAACTCATATGATACACAAAGCATTGAAATATAATTCCTGTTGACATTACAATAGATTTAGTAATACATATTCAAAATTTCTTAAGTGGCATAGCTTTTGGGAACTCCAGGTAGCCTCACATAACTTTAAGACATTCTCTCTATTCATCTAAACATGCTAAATCCAAATTCTAAACAATCTTAAATGTTGAAAGACAGACCTAGACAATCCTGAAATGTTTGTTCATTCATTTCTTAAAAAAAAAATAGTAATCGTCCGGCAGTACTTTCAAGAACCTACTTTTCATCAGCATTAATGAGTTTAAAACTTTCAGATTCTTGTGGTTAAAAGTCTTACAAACTGTTTTGTTTTTTTTTTTTTTTTTAATTCTAGAAAACAAAAATCAGACTACTCCATTTAAATCAATTAAATTGTGATGTAAAATATTTGTTCCTAAATAATTGTATTATTATTATCATCATCATCAATAAAATTTTTACTACTGGAATAACTGAATCATATCTAAAGCACAATGAATAATAAATATATTGTCCCAATAAAAATATTCTCTTTCATTTTTGTAAAATATTGGGATTTTTTCTTGTTTTTTTTTTTCTCTCTGTCATATCATCACTGTTGTTGGAATTTCATGCTGAGCCCAGAGAGTGTGCACAGTGTAGCTTCCAACTTCTGAGAGCTTAAAATTTAGAGAGAAAGGTAAATCAGTGTGAGCATGTAATGCCAAATAGAAGATGCATTTGTCAAGAAAGAGGATTATAACATTTATTCACTTCATCTCTTTGATGGCTATGTTATCACTGGTGCAAGAAGAATTTCAAAGAGAAGGGTGGAATTTGGCTTACCAAAGATGTAAGTGAGCTCCAAGAGGAAAACAAAGATATCAAAAATGAAGAGATCATTTAAATGGCATTGCATTAAGGCAGTTGAGAATGTATGAAAGCAGGGAAGAGTTAAGAGAATGGAATATGAGAAAATTGAATCCAACAGGATGCAGAGGAAGTTACCAAAGGGATTCAAAGACAAATGTAGTGGGGGACAGATAAGAAAACTTCATGGCAGCATTTTAGAAAACCAATTCTAAAAGGCAGGAAAATTATTGTAATGGGGGACTAAAATAGGTCCATGTAGTAAGGGCCATGAAGAACATCGGAGTATTTTTAAGAGTAATCAAGAATAACACATAATTCATGTGCTTTGGCAAAGTTCACTTCACAGTTATATTACATTTCTTATATGTACTATGGAAGCTTGAATATTGCCTTCAAGCAGATATAAAGGTATATATTTTACTCGTTGAGAATCTTAAACATCAAGATTTAATTTAAGAATTACCTTAGCCATTGACTTTTTGTTAATCAGAGAAAAATTCTACTTTCCAATTTACTTTCCAAAAATATCAGGAATGCAAATAATGGGTACACCATAAGTAATCTGAATGTGTGTTTGTGTGTCAGAAATTCCTGAGGACTACCCTGCAAAGCACTTGAGAACTGAGTAGTTGGACACCATGTAACTGAAGGTTTACATGAGGCAAGTAAATTTCAAGATGTACAAAACTATACTTCCAGCAAATGACTCATAAGTACTATATAAAAATTATTACAATGAAAATATAAATTAGTGAGCAAAATTAAAAATCATTCATACAGAAAAATAAGTTTACTGAAGAGCTCCCATTGGTCTAGTGGGTTATCCATTCGTATATATTTGTATTCATGAAAAACTAACATTCTGTCTTTTCTTTCTCCTTTGAGAAAGACAGGAGGGACAAACACAGCTACAGATCTTTCTGCAGTAGAATTTTTCGAGGGCCCAGCATAAGGTACAAATTCCCAAGAAAGACCACGGTGACTCATCGCTACAACACAGAGGAATAATGAGGTGGATCAAGCAAATGCAGAAAGAATGGTAAGAGAGCTTGCAGCTTCTAAATAGGCAGTACCACAGGCAGTGACAATGTGAGACAGAGAGAAGATAATATGCTAAAAGCAGAAGACCCCATAGCAGCACTCAGAGTTATTGAATAAACTGATTACAAAGAATTGCATGCACACACAAAATAAAAGTAGAAGCATGAACACATGAATGAGGCTCTAAACAAACAGCAAAATAATGTATGGAAAATACAGAAAAGCTATGGTTTAAGATCATTATACTTACCAAGACACAAAGAAAGCAATATGAAAAGAGGGTACCTTATATTTCATTAGGAATAAGCTGAGAGAAAATATAAATTGATTGTTTAATAGGGAATGTGAATAAATAATAATGCGAAGAAAATCAAAATATTTACTGCCTTTTTTATATGAATCTTTGGACAAAAAGGTTGATAGCAACCATGCATCTAATACAAACTTTGTAATAGGGTAGATAAGACCAGCAGAGGGAAAGAGGCTCCGGGGAGACCTTATTGCTCTCTACAACTACTTGAAAGGAAGGTGTGGGGAGCCGGGGGTCGGCCTCTTCTCGCAGATAACCAGTGATAGGACTAGAGGGAATGACCTCAAGTTGCACCAGGGGAGGCTCAGGTTGTAAATTAGGAGACATTTCCTCTCAGAAAGAGCAGTCAGGCATTGGAACAGGTTGCCCAGGGAGATGGTGGTGTCACTGTCCCTGGGGGTGTTCAAGGAAAGGTTGGACCTGGTGCTTAGGGTCATGGTTTAGTGGGTGACATTGGTGGTAGGGGGACGGTTGGACCTGATGATCATGGAGGTCTTTTCCAACCCTCATGATTCTATGATTCTACAGAACATTTAGAACAGTGAGATGCATTCAGGACAGTGATGGGATGGATTTCAATCCACAGTTTTAAAGGAATTAGAAAAAGTGATCCCTTAGTCATTTGCAATAATTATCTGAGAGAACTGGAGGAGGAGAGAGATGGAGGTGACAGTAAACACCGGAAGACTGGAGAATAGTAAATATAATCTGTATCTTCAGAGTGAGTAAAAAGTAGAACTGTACATAATGAACCCTGAGAGATATTGTGGAAAAGTATTAAACAACCATTTAATTAGACCCTGAAGAAAGTAAGGTAAGCAACATCTCAAAAGGAAGTACAAAAGCATATTCTGTCAATATCATCTCATTTTATTTGACAGTGTAGAGTCAGTGGAGAAAACAAAAGATAATTCATATCTTTACTATGGAAACAAACTGCAGCTAAAATTATATTGTAGTAGTGGAAAGACTGGACAAAATAAAATGTTCAAGCTGTAGTGTTCTGTAGTTTCTGGCTATCTCTGGAGGTGGTATCAACATCTTTTATGGCCTGTTCTGGGTTTTCACTAATAGTTTGAATGCTGGAGGAGAGAGCACACATAAAGTTTATGTTAAGAGCAAGCTGGGTGAGTAGAAAGCACATTAGGAAACACAACCATGTTCAGAATTGTTTAGCTCATTTGAGAAAATAATCTGAAATTAGTAAGATAAAATAAAACTACCAAAAAAAAAAAAAAAAGACAAAATTGTGATTATCTTGGATAGGAAGGAGCTATACAGAAAAAGCTTGGGGCTAATATTGGGTCGTAAGTATAATAGGAGGTTAAAAGTAGTTCGTTAAATATTTTAATCTGATGTAAAACAGTCATACCATTACAAGGAAGAGTCTTGCTCTCGTGCTCCCACGTTGTCCTCCCTTTTGTCACTGAAAAATATTTGTTTAGCTATCTTGTAAATCAAAGGAACAATGCAGGTGACTTTTTCTTTTTTTTTTTTTGGCACATTAGTTTTCATCTCAGAGGAGAGAGATGTGAACAGAAAGGGAGGCTGCAGCAGGGCTGATATTCGAAGGTGTCGTTTTTTTATTTTTATTTTTTTCACATTTTAAGCTGGGTTCACAATGTGACACTTCTCCTAAAAAGTGATGTGAGATGCCCTGAGAGGAACACTGGGTGTTAGACAACAAAGACAAGTTCCAATGGATGAGCACCTGCACTCCATCCCATCACTATAGTTCAGAGAAGTGCAGGACAGCCCACCTAAGAAAGGAAAACAAGGTGTGGAAGGAGTCCAGAGAATCCTTTGAAGGGACTGATGATGGGGAGTTGATGGGTATGGATCAATATTTTTCTGGAAGGGTCTTAGTATGCAGGATCCTATTTCAAATTTCTCAGTTTCATTCTAGGCATCTATTTCCTAATTAAAAAAAAAAAAAAAAAGTACTTTCATTTTTTAATTTACAATATACAAATATATAAAATCTATATATATGCTTTAGCATGTACTGTCATCTCCATTTCATGTAACACAGCAAAGTCCATCAGCTCTCTAGATAGCTCTGAGTGACAATCACCTAGCCTGCAGATACAACTTAATCTTATATATATTTCTTCATTTCCTGAATCCTTTTTGCAAATGGTTCAAAAAAAAAAAAAAAAAACAACATAAAATATAACCTGTTTTCAAATCAGGCCACTTCTGAATTGTTTTTAACAGCACAGGCATTCACAAAATTTCCATAACTAAGATTTGAACATGTCAAAATTAAGAGCAGAGTTTCCAAAAAGCTTTGGGAAGACAGTGATATGGGCAGAAGGATGACATTCTGATTTTTGCAGCTGCTAAGAGTAGATTCAAAATGATCTTGAAATAATGGCTCCAAAATTCAACTAAAAGGTAGTCTGCTGACACTGAATAACCTTATTGCATAAAAAATCACTAACAGCTGCCTGGAAAGGATTTTTCTGCAAGAACTGTATAATTAATGTTTAGTTCACTGTTCTTAGTACATTTGTGAGACACGAGAAAGATAAAAAAAAAAAAAAAAAAAAAGATAAAAGAATGATATAGGGCCTCCGTGATCTATGATATGGATGGGAGGGCTGGGAAGAGTAGCTCTGGGACTTGGGAACAGCCACTCTGTCATCTGCTCATGCATACTGTAAAAACTGGATTGATTCATATAAGGAGTATGTACAAGTTACCAAAATGATTTTGAAGTGAAGATGAATGAAGATGAAGTGTTTGCGTATTATGGAAGATGCTCCCTTCAAATGCCACTGTTTTAACAGTACATGGGCTGGTTCAGGTATGCCCAAGAGTAAAGAAGTTTTGCATAGCTGGGTGGAAAGAAAACGTGGTTTCCCAAGTTTCATTTCAAACATCCTTATGTCACAAAGATTAATGGCTTTGCAGGAAAGGGGAAGGGAAGGGAAGGGAAGGGAAGGGAAGGGAAGGGAAGGGAAGGGAAGGGAAGGGAAGGGAAGGGAAGGGAAGGGAAGGGAAGGGAAGGGAAGGGAAGGGAAGGGAAGGGAAGGGAAGGGAAGGGAAGGGAAGGGATCGCCCTGCTCTTGACAGGATGATGGGACAGACCCTGGTGTCAGACCCTGTTTGTACTACAAGGTTTCCGTTGACCCTCAAGAGAACATGGACTATTTCTTTGCATGTTAGTAGACACTCACATTGCAGACACCTAAATGTAGATGTCTGTCTTAATCGAAAACTAACTCCCAGCTCTAGAGGTAATTCCAAGAATATCTCTGGTATGAGACTTCCTGGACAAAAAATAGCTTTGACTTTGACAAATGAGAAGTTTTTATTGGTGATAAGGAACTCAGTCTAGTACAGTACTTCTTCCTAAAACCCTGCATGAAATACACAGACTTTCAAATCATTCAGCAAGATGAATAACACGACCCTGTCCATCAGCTTGCTATCTTTTAAAAATCCAAAGAATTTTATTAATCTTGTAAAAGGCAATAGTTGCTCTCCAATTTCATCAAAGGCTTTGGTGCTCTGAAGTGACCAGAAAGAATACTGGAGCAGATGTATCTCAGAGATAAAGCTGGGGTAATAAATGGATAATGATGACTTTTGAATTATCAGCCTTGTTTTCTGACAAGATTCTGAAATATTCTTCATTTAAGACTGTAAGAGCCCTGTATTTCAGTTGATATTGTTTGTGTTCCTTTGCATGGCACTGTTTTATAAAATAAAGATCTTATCTGGGTACCACAGCCTGCTCTCAAAATGCTCTGACTCCTGGGCAGAAATAGACCTAACATATATTCTGCAATCTGAATGACAAGGGCTTTGCTAGCATTTTATTAGGAATAGATAAAAGACAGCATTGACAATTTTCGGTCTGACATGTCACCCTTTCTCTTGAGTAGGAGAATAGTAATTGTACCACTATAATCAACTGGTGTGGTCTCATATTCCCAAATGGACACAAATCACAGTTTATGCCAGTGAATAAATGCTGCAGCACCATAATTAAAAGGAGCAAGAGGGAATGCCTTTATGGTCTGGTGAGTGGTGACTTAAGTTGATGTACAGCTTTTTGATTTCTTCTGAAGATGGTGGTGCTGCTAGCGCTTGAATTGTTTCTGCCTGTGTTTTTTTCCCAGTTGCCCTCTGCAGAAGGTTAATAGCAGGTTTAGAATGCCAAAGTTTTCTAGCCAGTGAATCACAATTTCAGATTTGTCAGTTAGTGATGTGAAACCAGCTGCTATTTTAAGTGGAACACTTACACTTCCCTCCCGCCTCGCTCCACAGATGCTCTTCAGTTGTATGAAGAAATTGATCATTTTGTCTCTTCTGCAAGCCTTCAGAATGTCACTAATTTCTTATTTACCACAAAAATTTCATCTTGTGTAACTCATGCTGTAGAAGCGCTACAGCTACCCTATATGGTTTGCACTGATCTCACAGCTGGATAATGAAAGAATGCATAATAACCAGCACAGAATTAAAATTCATAAGTATGGAACTTGTCGTAAACATGAAACTGCATCCTGTCTGTAAATATCTTGTAATGATGCTGTGAATTAGTATACTTAAGTCATTTCCAGGTTAAAAATTCATTACTCCTGTTATGAAGAACAACTTACAGACAGATTAGTAAAACCAGCCTGATTTTACAATTATTATTTTCTTCTGACTGTCATGCTATTTACATTTTGTGTTTCCCTCGACCTAGACAACTTTTATTACCAAATGTCAGCCCCAAGCAGCTGCAGAGAGTCAACAGCTCAGATTTGCATTGTTTTTTTTACATCTTCTGGGGTTTTTCTGCTCCCTGCTGCACATAACAAATATTAGCATAAAGGAGAAATATGAAGTATTAGACATTTTGATCATCCTCAAGAGGTGTACCTGTCAACAGGGTTTGGCCAAAACCTTTCTATTCTCAGACCAAAGAGGAAAAAAAAATGCCATTACAGAATATTGACACTTCTAAGTCTGCTTGCTCATCTTTTCTCTTACCACCATCATTATGATTCTATATTATATATGCTCCTATAATATCCAGTTTCTCTCTACTCATAGGTCATCCTACATCTAGCTGTCAGTAGTTCATTGTATCAGTGTGGAATATGGTCATAGTTCAGTTGCTACAAACCTGTAGTTTTTATGCATAATGAAAACATCACAACTTTAAAATAAGATCAGACTCTACAAATGGAGCAATGATTTAACTGGTTAACTGAGGAAAATGTGAAAACATGTTCCCAAATTCTAATTTAAAAATTATGGCTTCTAATTAGCTTCTTTATACTTCAGGAAGTATACTATAACCAGCTAGTTACTCAGCCTGAAATAAATCTCTGCCCTGCGTGCGGAAAAAAAAAGATCACATATGTGGTGACATCCATCCGTAGTATTTCCAGTATTGCTACTGCTTGAGTTCCAGTCTGTATCAGCAGCAAGTAGTTGAGGCCCATCTGCTTAGAGATATTAAAGTGTTTTTCAAAATTGAGTCCAAATGCCAAGGATCAACTTTTGATGCCCTGTAAGTCAACAGAAGAGCTATAGAATGTACATTTCTGTCTTATATCCATCACCACAGTTTATCATAGGAAAAATATTATAGTTTAAAATTCTAATTCAACCTAAAGACATTTTTGCTAAATTTTAAATGTTTAACAATGTCAAAACCCAGAAAATTGAACGTTTTCCCCTTCCAAACAAAACTAACACTGAAAAAGACTAGCTAAAAATATAGAGGTAGATGAAGTATCCAAGAATGAAGTTAGCCAAAGTTTTCTGAATCTTACAAATGTTTTGTCTGGATTTGATTCAAGGTTATGATTGATTCTTATTTCATACAAATGAATTCATTCTTTTCAATATACCATGTCTGGCAGTATAACACACACCCTAATGGAGACACATACTTTACAAATATTGGAGTGTAAATTAGTAATATGTTGCACGTAAATAGTTGCAGGGAGGAAGAGGAGGGAATATTATGTATCATCTACCAGAAATATCTGAGATATAGTGTGACAAATATGTGGCTGATTTGCAGTGATATGTTTATACTCTATATTACCTGTTTGTAGGATGGCATGGCTGTATCAACTTGCTGGAATGACTACTATACGCATATGTTGATTTACATTTATAAGAGAGCAGTTAGAAAACTGTCAAGAAGGAAAAATAAAGATTCTCAGTAAGCAACCTGCTGTTAAACATTTCAAAGGCACTAAGAAACAATACCTGAACTATTAAGCTATTCCAGGGACTAGCCAGGTCATTTCTTTTGCCAAAACGAAGAGCAATAAGAAGAATGGTAACATAGTAAAACAGTCACTCTAGAAGGTGGGTGGAAGCTTTATAATGCAAGATTAAACTTCGAGCTTCTGACAGTGATAAAAAGAGGCAAAACCTCTAGACAGAAACTTTCTACTAACCATTTTAGCTCTAATGAGGAGGTAACTGACTATAATTAGCTTTTCCATGGTTAAATTAACACTGTGTTGAGTCCTGACCTTATTTGGTACAGACACTGAAGAAAAAAAAAAAATGTAACAAAGTTCCTTTTTACAAATCAAAGCCATTTTTAAATGAAGGTCAAGCACATCAGTACATGCAGACAATGGCTTTTGGAAAGCATTATGTTCCTTCTAACTTAAGTGATCACCAAGAGTGATGACCAGAAAAACCAAACTGCCCTGCAATATGAAAAGAGATACATTTTTTTCTGGTTTTGCATTGCATGCTCAGACTTCCCCATTTTTGATACAGATTGCCATGCAACCTTGCTGTCCCCAAACCTTGAAAGAGTGGAACTGTATTTTATAAGTTGGCTTTCATGTGATTTTCTCTCAACATACATAAATTCTAACAAATGCCTGGACTACATCTAAAATACAGGGATATGAGGCACTCAAAATCCTGTAATTAGCAGCCACAGCATCTTGGTAAACAGGTAATGTCAAAGGAATCAGAGGCAAGCAAGCATGAAATAGTAAAAACAAGTGGCTTCAGTGACAAATAATCAGCATCACAATTGGGAATATTCAGGAAAGAAACAGAATTAATTTTGAAAGCTCCAGTCCTTCAGAACAACAAAATAATCCGCAAACTTCTGAATGGGCTTAAAATGACACGTGTGAGTAGCAGCAAGTTGAGTGGAGAAGTGCAGAAAGTTAAAGAAACTTGCAAACATTTCCAGGAGCTGCACTAATCTTCCAGTGGTAACAAGATCAAATGAGCATGAATATTCTGGGAATAAAGGCTAGCACAGTTAACATGGATGCACTTTAAATCAGAATGAGGCTTTACTAAGTGCATAGTGATGGAAAAAATGGGTTCAGTATGTGGTTCAGTCAAAACAAAGGAAATTAAAAGACCTAATACTTTATGGTGACTTTCTGAAGTGCTGTGAGGCAATGTCTCTGGAGGTAGACACAACCCTGGATAAAAGAAGAACACAAAGACAAAAGAAGTCCCAAACCCCCCAGTGTTGCTCAGTAACGACAGGGAGCAGAAATTAAAGCTCCATGAAGTCAACCCACAAGAACATAGCAGATAGGGCATGAGATGTCAAATATGTACATTAATTAATTAGTAAGCTTGAGAGAGAAGTGGGCACAGAAAAGATATGACCCCAAGACCTTTAGGATTTTACAGGAGACTGCACTATTCTGATCTCTGTAAGAATTAGTGTGGGGTTTCACAGCACTGGGAACAAGAGGGACTTTGACTGCAAGGGCAGAATTATCTGAGCACATGAATAAGGTAATTTAAAATTCAAAGGGAGATACCTGACAGAGAAAAACATACCTAAAAGGCTCAGCCATCTGTCATAAATACTGTCATACAATATTTTAGCAGCTTTCTATACTGCATATTGTACTGACCTGCATTAACTTTGTTTTTTACTTTGTCCTGTACAATTTATCTTGAGAAGGAATGACACACATACAGAATAAGCTGTTGTTTCTATATGAAAAAAATTGA
The DNA here is from genome assembly GCF_011077185.1 of Oxyura jamaicensis. NCBI lineage: Eukaryota > Metazoa > Chordata > Aves > Anseriformes > Anatidae > Oxyura > Oxyura jamaicensis. Next base: position 94,570,197 of record NC_048895.1, on the reverse strand, counting down.
GCAAAGTCACCCCACACTGTGTTGAAAGAGGTATTAATGGCATCTCAGTATCTTCCTATAGCGGCCCCATTTATGTTTGTCATCACAGTAAAGTACGAAGCAGTCACAGCACTAGAGCAAAATTAATCAATATGCAGTGTACTGGACTCCGAGCAAAATTTTAGTACCGTTTTTAAAGGTACCTCGAGGTATGCTTTGGTAAATGGTAACTTGCTAAAGGTAGCCTGAAACCATAACAACAGGATAAGCACAGCTTGCTTAATTTTCTTTTCAAAAGACTAAAGTATAAAATAGAAAAACATATATCATGCTTCACCTAAGCAACAATATCCTTTTGCAGCTGACAAAATACATGGAAGGTGTTTCTTAAACTCAAGTTGCCTGCAGTCAAATACACACAGAAAATGAATTTTCTGGAACTTGCTCATAAAGGGAAATAATTTCCATTAGGTCAGCCTAATGTGATGCCCCTGTTGACTTACAGGTTATACTTTAAATATATCTCCTATATTTTGAATTAATTTCAGGCTCTTGAATGCAAGCACACAGTGGGAATAAGTGGAAGGACATTGACTAGAGGGCACAGGAACTTTTTCCAGAAATGACATTTTTTAGTAATACTGCATAGGACCCAAAGAGGACATGCAGTCAGGGTAGACTGAGTATTTAATACCAGACTGGCCATACATGTAGATGTAGTGTATTGAAGTATGCGTTATATTACCTTTATGTATGATGCTAGTATTGTTGAGACTAATGGAGTTATCTATGAACCTTTTCACTTTACCTAACTATGCACAGAGTAATCCTTTTTCTTTTTTCTTTTTTCTTTTTTTTTTTTCCCTAGTAGCAGACATCCTCCTGCTATTTTTGGAGGGCCAAATGTAGCATATTTAGAAGTACATAGAGTTCTTCTGCCAGAGGACTTGCTTTACATTTTGCTTTAGCCTACCTTTTGTACGGGTAGTTCATGCTACAAATTTCTTTGGTAGACATGAGAAGTGTTGCACAATTCAACTTCTTCATGTCATATTCCCCTTTCCTCTAACTGCCCAGAAGAGTCCTACTGGTTTTCATTAGGTTTAGACAAGGATGCCTCAGGACACCGTTTCTCTCACACAGCCCCATGCAGTTACAACTAGATTTGAGGGGGCACTGGTAAGTGTTTTACTGAAGGAGGCCAGGCCTTGTGTTTCAAGGGCACAAAGGGTGCCCTTACAGATAATTACTCTGCTCTGCAGTAATTTTCTACCTTCCCACTCCCAGAGGTTTGTCTGGATTTCCACACTCTCTGTCTGATATCCAAAATTCTCTACCCAGAGCCCTAGGATAGCTGCCTAGTCCTGAGATGTATGAAATACAGACAGGTAAGCATCTCTCCTAGTCTTAGACTGGAGAGTCAGGGCCTCACAAGACAACTCAGACAGAAAACCTGGTCCTGGAATCTTCCCTGAGGTTGGGTAAAGAGGCTTTTCAGTTTGGGTCTCTGATTTCAGTGATTACTATAAATAGCATGTTAAGTAACACCACTATCAATAAAAAAAAAAGAAACACACAGACAAAAAATCCTTCTCTTTGAAAGAACAGTGGCAGATATCTGTTGACAATGTATTATAATGAAGAGCCAGAACAAAGAGAAGAACCTGGTTTTTTCTTGAACTCTGCAAAAGCATGGCAGCAATAACTATTCTTTATAGACACACACATACTCTTGGGTAGGATGTTGGGGGGGGTTGTGTATGATGTAGGATGTTGGGGTTTTTTGCTCATTGCTTAATATTGCCTGTGCAATGAACTTGAGACAGAAGCCTAAGTTTGGGATGCAGATTTCTTTCAGGAAGCCACAGTTGTCTGATTTCTAAAGCACTTTGATCCTTTTTTTCATCATGTCCTTAACCTGTAGAAGTTAGCATGAAAATTATCCAGAATAGAAAGGCAAATAACCTCCATTTTTTCCTCCATTTACCTGAGAAAGAGCTTTTTTTATCTTAACTAATTGTATTTTATTAAATTAGAACCTAAAATTGTATTTTTACACTGGTACTTTATGTATCACATGCACTGGACAAAATACTTCTAAACACGTTCTAGGCTGATAAGGAACAATGTCAATATTGTCACAATACTCCTCCCAGTTTAGTTTCTTTTAAGCTTTGGGAATAAAGGCAGACAAAGAACATGAAATGGGAGCAATTACAACAACAGACAAACAAACAGCAAACCCTGCTCAGGAGGAGCTGCCAGGCTGCTTTTTCTCACTTTCTGCACTTTCCTTTCTTCAAGGACTACCGACTTGTTGTCTACACAGTTTTTATCATTGCTTCAAAAATTTTATCATTGCTTAACTCTCCAGGACTTTCCATCCTCTCTTCAGCAAAATACTAGCATTTTATACTTACTAAATGTTCAAAGACTAATAGTATAGGCACTTTTTTTTTTCTTTAAACAACAGAAAGTACTTAATCTATCATGACAGAAACTAGGTCCCAGCTGAGTTTCAAAATCTGACTAATAAAGAGATAAAAGATTCACCTTTATAAAACAAAAGGTTTGTTTGACCATTAGAGAATAGAGAAAAGTTAAGAATCTAATCTTAAGGTATGTGAAAGGAAAAGATGGAAGACAAGAAGAGATAGGTGAGAGAAACATAACCTTTGTAATGTTCTGGATACTTTCTAAAGCAAATATCATGTAAAGTATTGTATGCATTTGGCCTCCATCAGTTTGAATAATGCAACTGTGATCAAAATGACTGTTCAAAAGAATTAAGTCAGATGCACACTGAAATGTTTGCAGCATAAGAACTGTTGTTGTAACAAGATGATAGAAAGTACTAGCCAGGGTTAGAAATTTTAAAAGTAAGATTTTTACTGTGGTAACTAGTGGAGAATCAATATTTTCCCCATCAAGTTTTGTATAAATTTTATATCACCGATGGTATATCATTTTAGCAAAAAAGTGCAGAATTCCAACTGTAATTTTAATGTCATTGAATTTGTTATAAGTGGAAAACAAAGATGAGAGACTAGTTCATAAAAAGGAAGTGAACTTACAACAAAAATCATTAAGACAAACATTAGAGGCTAAAAAAAATCCATGAAATAAAAATGCCATATCCTACTCTCTCCAAGGTCAGTAAAAGTGTCTCTGTTTAAGTCATCAGTAACTTTTAAATTTAATATTAAATTTAAAATGAAAACACTGAGGTATCTACAGAAAAGCTGTACTATGGTATGGTAATTTGGAATAAATTAATGAATTGTGAAGAAGCATTTGGAATAAGTACACTCCTAACATCATCATAAACACATTCTTTGGCTAGTCTAAGATTAACATTGTCAGTGAGTAAAACATCATCACTTTGGCAATGGGACATAAATGGTTTCTCTCCAGCAGGATTCTTTAAGTTATAAAGCCATCTCACATCTGCATATATATGCTATTTAGTCTTTAAAATAAAGACAAAAATAATATTGAGATCTTTAAGTGCACAAAGAACACAGGACTATTAAATTACATGTTTGCAGAAGGTGTTGTTGCAAGCTTGTGCCATGAGATAATTAGTTTTACTTCCATCTTGTTCAAATTCACTTGAAAATTAAGGTGTTCAGTTCTGAATTTCTGCCAAACACTGCGACAAAGCATAGGCTGCAGCTGAAGCATCAAGAAAGAGAGAGGGGGGAGAGCTGGGAGCCATCAGCAAAGCAAAAGAACATTGTGTTGTGATGGTGAAAAATTGAAGTAGGAGGCAGCATATAAAAAGAAGGAAATACAATGGTTGTTATGCAGAGCCCTAGGATGGTGCCATTCCACATCAAACAGAATAAAATGGAAAAAGAGAAGGGAAGAATTCGGTCAACAATCTAATGATGGTCTCAAAGATTTTAACATAGACACCCCAAGGCCACAAACAGCTGTCAAAGTTACAGCAAAATATGGTTCAGCAGCACAGAATATTAATTATGGTATTGATTTGAAGCTCTGGTTTAAAATAGAGATGCCATGTGAAATAAATAAGTACAATGAGAAAGAACAAAAGTAGGACCTATAACAGATTGTAAACCACGTCTGAGTAATGATCTGAAAGTGATAAAAACGGTGGTATCCTATTTCCTCCTTGGCTTTGAAATGATCTGTCCCATTTACACATACAGAACCAGAAAACAAATCAAAATAAAGACAGCATATAACATCACAAATGTTGACCTAAGGTGGCACTAAGTAAAACTTCTTAGTGCTCAGTACCCATTGGTATAGGAGGTATGTTGAAACAAACAAAATCCTATCATGAGACAACAGTCAAAGAAAAAGTGGGAATTTGTACCAATTAGTTCTTTATCCTTGTAATCAGGGTCAGAAGAAAGTAAATGGACATTGAAAATCAAGCAGCTCTTTCACTCTTGCAGCTGGCTTGTCCAGACTAATGATCTAATAAATGGACAAAGGCAGTAAGATGAATTCTGCACTCCTGTTGTCTGAAAGGCTCTCACTTGTGCAAAACGGATGGTCAGGCAGGCACCCTGCAATTTTTATTCTAATTTACAAATTCATTTTAAAAGGGTTATAAAGGACTTGATTTTAAAGAACTATGATTTCTTTGATGGATTTTACATTTGAATCCAGCCAACAACTCAGAGGAAGGCCAGTTTGTTTGCAGGGGCTGTTGATGGGTCCACATTTCACATAATATAACTGTCCAAAGAGTGTGGCACTCAGCTAGGGCAGGGAACCCTAAGTTCAATGCCTTCTTTACCTAGCTGTCCCCATCTTCCCCTGTGTTACCAATAGTACTTGTGCATATATGCTTTTCCTGTCTGTATGTACAGTCCCATAAAAAAATAAAAAAATAAAAATAATAATAAAAAAAAAAACTAAAGCAAAATACTGTAGGGAATGAGGGAATGGGAATAGGGAAGGAGCAAGCCTGCAATGTAGGACATAAGCTGGAAGATGTGGGCTCTTTCACTTAGAAGAGCTTTTTGGGTTTGAGTTTTTGGTGTGTTTGTTTGTTTGGGGGAGTGTTTTTTGCCCAGTAAAAATTTATGATAAATGCTTCTGCATTAACTCCATAGATATGGAGTTAGTGTCCTGTCGAAAGCAAGAGACAATTTAGAGTCAGGGCAGTGAGACAGTACTCCAAGCATGAAGCCATTACATGAGGTGGGCACTGTATGCTGGTAATGCATGGTATAAAGGCTTTGTAATTGCCCATCAAACCAGCTCCTTTGAGAACTTTGTAATTGGTTCAACCAGCTTCTGCATCCTAATCACACTTAGCCCAAATGTACATGCTCAGCACAATGCAGTTCTACACATGCTCAGAAGATAAACTGTCAGCGCCTAAAGAACTACAGGTGCAAGGAGCTAACAAAGCAGGACAGAATGCTTGGTGCACTTAAAACTCAGTAGGGACTACATCGTACAGCAAGAACATATTGCAAATGCACATTAACAGCATATTAGTTGCAGCAACACAGCCTTTGCTATTACAGAATTTAAAAAGTCCTCAAACAGTGTTTTTTTTTGTTGCTTTGTTATAGATGTCCCCAAAGTCTTTAACATCTCCATATTAAAAGAAAAAAAAAAAAGGAAAGGAAAAAAAAAAAAAAAAGAAAGAAAGCAAGCATGTAAGCATAATACAAATATATATATAGAAAGCAAAGCTAATCCCGTGTCTCAAAGTCATACATTGAAGGGCACACAAACCAAGATGGGATTTAGAGGGGATGTGTTCTCCAGTTCGGGTGAAGAACAGCAACAAAAGCTATTTTACCTAGGTCAAACAGTGTCTGCACTTTAACATCCAGAGCAACAAGCATCAGAACTCAAATGGGATCAGTTGTCTCTTGAAATAAATTACTTGCATGTTCCTACAGATGTGGTTACTATCAATAAATGAAAGTTTAGGATTTCATGAGCTGTCAAAAGTATATATGTGTCTCCTCAGAAGATCTTGAAGGTGACCTCTGCAAACCTTACTCTGCATTTCAGCACAAGTATGTGAGAACAGATTCCAGAATCTGGTGTTTCATTAAAAAAATTGTTAGCCTAGTCATTGTTTTACAGCTGTAATGTTCATATCTACTTTGTATTATTGTTCTTTTCAGTTTGTTATTATTACTGATATTAACACTATTATTGCTGTTTGTTCTTTTTGTTACCATTTTTGTTGCTATCACTTATTCTGAAAAAGTACTGGATAATTTGGCCTCAGAATATTTATACTAATCTGTCCTAAATCACTGCTTGGAGAAACAGGACTATAAATGTGCATGTTGCTACCATATGAAAAATGAGCAATGCAGACAGATCTTCAACTTAACTAAAAGCAATAATATTAAAAAAGGATACTTCAGAATTAGAGAAGAAATTATCCCATTATGGAAATTTTATTTTACAGCACTTATGGGCACAAATCAAAAAAAAAAATCCAATGTAAATTGGATTGAAATATCTTTTGTGAAAACAAACCAATAAGAAACTGAACAGCAGATATGGGGGATAAAATTTATTTTTCATAGCTCTAAATAGCTACGGTATGGACATAACGCACAAGCTTCTCAACCTGGCCTCCCCTTATAGTTGATGCAGAGCAACAGGCACATTCAGGGAGTCATTCATCTGACCTACTTCTGATGTATACTGTAGGATAACATACAACACACCCAGGGGAAGCTTATTTCTCTGCAATGACCACAAAGGGAGTTTCAGGTGACTAATTCAGGAAGAACTATAAACCTATGAACATTTGTTCAAATGAAACCCATTTTAAATGCATTCTTGAAAAGGAATATGATGCATCAATATGCATATTGAGATGCATAGAGAAAATTAGAACATACTGAGGAAGTAGGTTAGAAGAATAATTTAAATTTTCAGGATCAGTTGCTAAGAAGTTACCATGATCAAATCTCCCATAAGTTCTGAAATATGTCTTGTTATACTATAAAAATCAACTTTAAAATAAGCTTATTAGCGTACATTGGCAGCCATGAGCTGGTAAAATGTACGGAGACCACTTGGAACCGTGAGGCAGAATCCACATTTGAAGGAGCACTTGAAGTAACCACCACACATCTAAGCATGAGAAATTAAAAACATATACCAGAAAGGGCAGGAACACTTGCTTCTTGATTTCTATTTGAAGACCATGTAGAGAAGAAAGACTTTTAAACTGCTGAAGGTATCAAATGCACTCATTTGACTTTCTCTGGCCAACATAAACAAATCCTGAAACTTTCCAGAATGTAAATGTAAATTTCAGAGAAATCCTTCAGGAAGACACAAATAAACTTGTTTGCCTTGTTTCTTAAATTAAATGGTTTCTTAAATCAACATATACCTAGTAAAAGGTAGGGAGCACATGAGTTCCTGCTAGTTAGTCCCTATTCATCTGCTGTGAGGAACACCCATTTAGCTAGTGAGGAGTATTATAATATTCCATTAGGACAGCCAAGCAGTGGAGGAAGTTGTCCAGAGGATCTGATCTCTCTATTTTTGGAGATTTTCAAGACCTGGCTGGACTAAATGAACTTCCACATTACTTTCCAAACTATATGATTATATGATTCTGTGTGCATGTGTCTCTCATATACACACACATATATAGAACTGATTTATAAATTGTGCTAACGTGAATTTCTGCTTTTCAAGGAACAACACACAGAACAAATGTTCTAAATGAACCAGGGACCAAAACGCAATCGACTGTGGCTAAATGAATGTAAAAAGTCTCTCTGATACCACACCTTTCCTCTTGTCTAACACTAAAAGTGTTATGGCCAAAAGGGACTCAAAAATTACACCATGTTTCTGTTGCATGTCCACAAACAAAGTCAGATATAGGACTTATCTAAACTGCTTATAAGCTTTGAGTCATCTCCATTTCTGTTCTTCAGGCAAATAGAGAGATGGCTCTCAAGCCACCAAAAAAAAAAAAAAAAAAAAAAAAAAAAAAAAAAAAAAAAAAAAAAAAGTTTGACCTGATAATGTTTGTTTCCCTTTTTTGGCATTTCAGAAGAATGCAGAGAAAAATCTGTATGCAACTTATATCAGAATACCTGTATACAAATGCTACTTAGTGAAAAGGTAAAATCTTGAGCTTAGGCTAACTAGTCATCTGAAAACTTAAAGAGAAAAAGATATAAAATGAAAGTCTTGTAAGTGCACAAAAAATCTGCCAATAACTTTACTCTGGAAGAGCAACGTTTTGTTTCATAAAGGTTATATAGATAATACATAGAAAATCTCTAACATGCTTGTCTATATTTAATTCGGCAATCTAGGATTAATGAAACGTAATGCTTTTCTCAATTTGAAAACTTGGGTTTATAGTGTAAATAACAATATAGAATGACAGCAATGAAATCAAAGTACATTTTTAAAAATACTTGACCAATTAATTTTTATGAGAACAGTAATAACAGTAGTGTCTTTGTTTTGTTTTGTTTTTTACTTTTTATAATTTCATGGACCATTGCTCTGTACTAACAAATAGTAAGTCATAAACCTCTGTTACACCATAAAAAGAAATTTGTGCTTACCATGAGAATTGTGAATATTTTCTGTGGGATCTTACTCTGACTTAGTATCAGCCAATCCCACTGTTGTTAAACTAATTTCAGTGGTATTGCACTTGATATTTTTCAGCATGTGACCAAAATCAGCCCCTATACAGTTGCATTTATTATGTAATGGTGGTCCATCACAAAAATCTGTGAACCAGATTCCACTGACACTTATTTCAAGCACAAAAGTCCATAGGAATCTTTACGAGGTCACTGGTTTAAAAAATCCTTCAGCTTAATCCTGAAACATAACTTTAATCATTATGAGTAGAGTTCATCCACTTCATTTTAGATGTCAGGAGAAATAATCCAGGTGTCTAGAGCCATTTTAGATCTTCTATGATGTCTGCATGGAGTTAGCAGGAATGACACTGAACCTACTCAAGACCTATATCCTTCTTTATTGGCATCTGGAGATGGGGATATCTTACACTCTTGAGCTAACTTTCAATACTGTTGTGGTTTAACCCTGGTAGGAAGCTAAGGTCCACAAAGCTGCTCCCTCCCTCCTTCCCAGTAGGATAGGGAAAGAGAATCAGAAGGGTAAAATTGAGAAAACCCACAGGCTGAGATAAACACAGTTTAATAGCTAAAGCAAAAGTTAAGTATGTAAGCAAAGCAAAATAAGCAAAATATTTTTTGGGGGGGGGGGCGGGTAGACCTGTGTGGAGCCAGGAGTTGGACTTGGTGATACTTGTGGGTCCCTTCCAACTCAGGATATTCTGTGATTCTATTCTATGATTCTACAACAAATTGATTCACTACTTCCCATTGGCAGGCAGATGCTTAGCCATTTCCAGGAAAGCAGGGCTACATCACACTTAACAGTTTCTTGGAAAGACAAACTCCATCATTCCAAACATCCTACCTTCCTCCATCTTTCCCCCATTGCTGAGCATGACATCACATGGTATGCAATATTCCTTTGGGCAGCTGAGGTCAGCTGTCCAGGCTGCATCCCTTCCCAGCCTCTTACGCACCCCCAGCTTCCTCACTTCTGGGGCAACTTGAGAAACAGAAAAGACCTTGACTCTCTGTAAGCATTGCTCATCAAGAGCTAAAACATCAGTGTGCTATCAAGACCATTTTGGTCACAAATCGAAAACATACCACCATATGAGATACCATGAAGAAAATTAACTCTATCCCAGCCAAAATCAGTCCAAATACCCACGTTTGGGCAACAGAACTCAGCGTGGAAAAATATTTATTACTATCAGTATTGGCATTGACACTGGTATTATTTATGTCTGAACTACTTCCACTAGGGTCTTTTTATAGTCAATGGGAGAAGTAAACTCTTCAGGATAAAATTCATGTGAATTATTTTACATGTCTATAAATAGGTCAAATGATATACCGGACTCAGTCATTTCTTTCTATTGGCTATAGAAGAAATCCTAATAACTGCCTGCCCCCTGTGCTTTCAATCACTTTTACACCTACTGAACATAATGACTTAAAGCATTATGATATCACATGATTCAAGTAATTTGCTTTATTCTATCTATTCTAAATGGCCTGGGCATTTGTTACTACTATAGCACTGCATGGTGAACATCTGTGGAGGAAGCGTAGAGAGGTAGTTAAGAGATGTCTGCTTTACGCTGATAGCACACTTGAAGAGACAGAAAAGATTTGTAACAAGGATGAAGTAAGGATGCTTCGCCATGTGTTACACAGAAACATAATCACAATGATATTACCAAAATAAAATACATCAACAAAATATGCAGTATCTTCAGATGCAAAGTAAACATAAGAGAGTGACACATGAGACAAGTGATAGTCTCCAGTGTACCTTGTACCTCTCAAAATGGATTATTTAAGATATTTAAGATATTCTGCTCCTAGATGAACTATTTGTGACCACATGCTAGTTAGTAAATGAAGACTGAAAGATCTGTAGATTATCATTTTAATACAAGACACTTTTTTCCATAAAAGACCTTCTTCAAATCTTGGTTTACATAAATGAAGTGTGTTTCATCCACTGTCCTAGCTCTCCATGGATACTGACTACATTCCAGAAAATCACCACCACTAGCAATCCAGTAAGGGAAGTCAGGCTCTGCTGATGAGTCAGGGATGAGGTCTGGTGAGACAGAATGAGCAGTACAGGCTCAGCTGAAGACACTGACTGCATTCTGCCATCAGATGTATGTTATTGATCTCAGCAGTTTAAAAGAAGAGCATGTATTTGATGCAGCTGACAGCAGCCTTCTGGTTAAACTGCTTTTCAGCTGGTAGGCTACTCTGAGCTTTGTTACAGAGCTGATCACTACATGCACACATTTTTTTCTACTTCTCACTGTAGTGAAGACAGTGAGTAATCTGAACAACTATTTAAGCACTATTAGTCACTGTCTTAAATATGTGCAAATGGAGACTGTGTGCATGGATCTTAATGCTTATCAATGATGGGACAGAAAAAATTCACTGTGCTGAGTGTGGCCTGATGTTCAGTCCAACAGGATGTGTCAGGGAGCATGCAGTAAAGAAAATCAATGAAATTAAGTATAAGAGAAGGGAGAAGACAGAGACAAGAAAACTTTTCTTTAAAATGTAGAAATGTAAAATATTGCCAAAAAAAAAAAAAAAAAAAAAAAAAGAATTATGAAAGTGAGAGATCTAGAACTTGAGAATACTCCTGTGCATTTATTTGTACCAACACCTTACAAAACCACTCCTGCCTTATATCCTATTACTATAGTATGTGTAAATGAATTAAAGCATGGACTTGTGTGAAATTATCCTGTTATTCCTTAAAAAAAAAATTGTCAACTGGAAGTCTGAAGAATGGGATCACAAACAGGTAAAATCTAAGGGAAAGCTGAAAGAAGGGAAATACAAGTACTATACAGAAAAGGTGGTGGTCCAAGGAGAGACGGTAAATGTGAAGGGATGAGAGCAAACATAGCAGTTAGGAGTAACCTCTCACAAGCAAAAGCCCAGAAGACAGAAGAAGAACTTAGAAAAGGGTATGGGAGCCCAGCCAGGAGCAGGAGAAGCATTTGTATAAACTCTCTAATGAGGACATACTTCATGTGTCCATAAGAGAGAGTCTCCTATGGGAAGAGTTTAACTGATAGAGAAGGAACCTATTGATGGAGATAAATGCAGGTATTGTCAAATGAATCTGTTGGGCATAACACTAATAGCCCCTGAAGCTGTAGTAACATTTTTTAACACAGACTACTTGGTTATCTGACCAGAAACCATGTTTTTATTTTGTGTATACACAACAGGGGCCCTGATTATTAGCTAGACCCTATCAGTGTTGACGTGATACCAGTGATAGCCAACAGTATAAGTACAGCCAGCAACTGAGCATCAGGACACAGGAGGGTCTAAACTGCTGTGCAGACATGCTGCATCCAAGCACACAATAACAAAGGACTAAATGGGAGGAGTTTTGTCTTCTCCCCTCTCTACAGCTCCAGGAAAGCCACAGCTAAATAACTGCAAATATTGGAGAGGGTGTGCCCACCCACTTTATCTGTTGGGTAGGAATTAGCACAGTGCTGTGCCATGTGTGGCCACCAAATGGTCATAAGAAAGTGACCAATATAAGGGAGTAAGCAGTGTGATTATGTCAAATGTATGAAGCTGAACTAAGATAAATTCGGAGCCAATTTTCAGGTATAATTATCACTGTAAGTACACTGTGCAATATCTTTCAACTGATCTTCTGCAGAAAGCTGCAATGTTTACCAGCAAGGTCTAAAAGTTCAGAGTCTTCTGATTATATCATTTCCAAATCTGTTGTGCAGCCATTGCTGTTAACTAGTTGACATGATGCATGACCCCACCAGAGGACAATAGCTCAGTATGCTGCACGAAGCCCACTTGAACTGTTCTGGCAAGAACAAGTGAGTCATTAATTATCCCACAGTTGAATCTATTGAAGACTTATTAACACTAATTCACAAGAAAGGGGCTTGTTTGATTCCCAGCAGGGATGGAAGAGCTAAATTAGGCTGTTATTAAAATGCACCTAATATTAAGGCCAAACCTCCCAAAGTAATGCAATTTCAAAGTGATATTAGTAAGATTATCTGAAATACCCTTGACTCCAATATAAATATTACTACTGTATTACTATGCAATTACTATTCATTGCCAACCCAAACTTCCTTTAACTATGGCATTTAGAATAACCTTTGGAGCACCAAACATTATCTAAATTTATTCTAGTTATTCATGGCCAAAAGCTAAGTCTGTCTGTTAGGATTTCACTAATGCTTATTTTAGATATTCAGACTGATTACCATATATAAATCTGTCATGAATTAATTCAGAAGAAATTAAAGAACACTCGTAAAATAATCCATGGAATAATAAAATACTTAAAAATTTACTATTAATGAAAATTTAAAAACTGCTATCATAGGAAACCAGAAGGTAGAACTGGCATTAATTATATCGATGAGAGTTCATGATAGTAGGATATTTTTTGGACTACAGAAAACAACAGTAAACAAAAGTTCTTGGCTGAAACTGGAAACAAAAGCTGAAATATATTTAGTATTCCTTCAAGAAGTTTGAAAACAGAACAAAATGCTACAAGGTTAGGTTTACTTGTATATTTCCAATAAAATAACAGCTTCAGTTTTAATTTTGCCTTTTTCATCTGTGAAAATCTACATGCAGGCGTTATTTGGGGATAAAAGCACATTTAAATGTTTTTTAATCAATAAAAATAAATGATATAGCAATTTGGAAGTCTATAATGAGTTATATGTTCAATTTATTAAAAATATAAATGTCTTTAGACTATATATTTAGTTTAAAATATATTTTAAATATGTAATAATAAAAAGTTTAATTTTACTTTCAAAATTAGAATAATACAATGATGGTTGTATCATTAGTTGGGGTTGGAAGGGATCTTTAAAAATCATCTCACCCCTCTGCCATGGAAAGGGACATCTCTAGATCAGGCTGCGCAAAACCACATCCAACCTGACCTGAATTAGTCATTGTTTAAACAAACTTTACACTTTTAACTTGTGTTGTCTGGCATGATTCTTTAATACAGTCTACTGCCTGTTGGCATGTCTTGAGAAAAGATGAAGTGTCTAAAATAGAGTCAGCTGAGAGCTGCAGTCCTGAAAACTGAGCAGATGATGCTCAATCCTAAAACTGCAAAATCCTAAGGAAATTGTCACTGGACCTCATTTTTTAATTGAAAATTTCCCAAATTACACTTCTGGGCATGATCTTTAGCACTTCATTCAGTCTTATGAGCAGCCTGGTATGAATCTCATACCTTACAATGAAAAATTCTTGTGCTTGAAATCATTAACAAAGTATTTTCAGGGTGTCCTTAAATACAATTTAGGAATAGAATGTCTGTCTATATGCAGCTTTTTTTTTTTTTTTTTTCTTTCTCAAAATCTTGAAAAAGCCCTGAGAGGAAAACATGGTTCGCAGAAAGGGGTAGGATTGTGACATTTAAAGGTTTTTTGTTTCTCATACTGACTGTGCGCCTTCTGACTGGCTAAAAGCATTATCCCAGAAGCAAACCACTACCTAGAATCCCATCCCATTATGCCAAACTCCTGCCCCACTCTGCTCAGGGAGCCTTCTTGCCTGACATACAGCTCTGGGGTCCACTTCAGTCAGACTCTTCAAAACTCACTGACTCAGTTCTTTTTTAGTTTTTTTAATGAGATCATTTGCCTGACAAAAGAGAAAACGTTCATTGTAGGATGAAATAACTTTGACATTTGAATCACAGTTTTTTTCACATCCAGCTAGAGAAGGCTTTATAAAGATCTTTATTACAGTAAAAACATGGACAAGATCTGCAGTTGTCAGGTAGATTGACATAACACTGTATTATGGTGTGCAGAGTCAATACTCTGTAGCACTAAAACACTATTTCTATAATGGAAGGCTGTGGTTCTTTAAGAGAGACAGAATGATCACTTTTAAATGTGAATAAATGTTTAGAGAACAACAAAGCTTTCCATGAGCTGTTAGGAGAGCCTCATAATAAAGTGATTATGTCTGGCTGTCTATTATAAAACCTTTCTGTTACTGAACCATTTTTAATATCCCATACTGAAGCAGCACACTCATGATCTGCAAGCATTTCCAAAAGTGGCCATGAATTTTCAAACTGATAATAGGAACCTGACAGAAACATTTTTAAAAGCTTGACCCAGTAAAGTGCTGAGCAGTTTTTTTTAAAGTGCTGGGCAGCCTCAAACCCAATTGTTTTCAGGGAAAGCTGTGGCTAGTCACTGAATTTTAGGAATACTCAGCATTTCACAAGATTTAACTCTGAAGATCCTAACTGAAAGTCAATGAGAGTTAGTTTCCTAAAACTCAGCACCTCTAAGATAATTCAGTCCTTGAAATCAATGGAGTCAGCTCCCTAAATGACTTTGAAGCTCAAAGATTTCACTTTGCAGAGAGCAGTGCCACTGTTCGTGGCTCCTACAAAAGCGTGTACAAAAACTGTAGGCTATCCTAATGGATTTACATGTCCACCATCTTCTGCAACATATTTCTAACTGCCAAGGAAACTAAGATAGGGTGTGGGGAAAGCCCTTAGTAATAAGCCCAGACTATTAATCTTTCATGTGTATCATTTGTAGAAGAGGTATCACAATTTTGCAGCATTAAAGGAAAGTGGAGCAGACAGTATTAAGTAAAGCTGACATTCAAAGATGACAGAGGAAACATGGTTTAGCCATCCAAGTGTGTTTGTGTTCCTTAGAAAAGTAATACAGATGCATTCTGCTTATTTCATCTGTAAATAGTGTTCTACTGCTAAAAACTTCATCTTCACTTTGATAAAAAATGCAACATTGCAGTACTTTTCATAGATCATACCAGAACTGCGTATTCAGCAAACATGGCTCTTTGCCCCAAGAACAGAAAGAATATGATACCTGTGTACCATTTGGCAGAAGAAGAAAACAGCCAAAACAATATCACTGCCATGTTTTAAGAGCCTGATAAGGCATTCACTGAAGGCCCCAGCTCTGCGTCCCTAATCTTAAGTAGCATTGGCCCCAGCAAGGTGATTATTACTCAGAATATTTACTAAAATCTTTGCTGGAATTTAATAATAATCCATGCTGTACATGTACCAGGTCTTAGAGAAACAGCTTGGGTGTTTGCCTGCTTGTCTCTGAATAACAAGATCTACCTGGTGCACTGAGGCACCACGAGCACTGGCCTGGCTGGATCCTGGGCCTGGTGGGGCTGCCCACCCCACCTGTGTTCCTGGGGAGAACCTGCTCAGGAACAAGAAGCCCACAGAAGAAGCCCACAAAAAGACAACTGAAGGTATGAGTTTGCAACGTTTTTTCTCTTTACAAAAGATGAGTTTAGCACTACAGTTGGAATAATTTGGGGTGAGCATTTGGACACACAATTAAACTGCAATTAGACCACTGCCTTCCTGCAATATTGATTTTATTTAAAATCTGCTGCTTAAGTCAAATGTTTTTAATGTGATCTCTTTCTTGACTCTCCAAATACTTTTTATTGCCAAATATATTTTATCAGACTTTTAATCTCATTTTAAATAAAAAGAAAAGAGAAAGTGAATGAAATACATATAAAAGCAGACATTAGCCATTTACAAAGTAAAATTAATCAAGATATAATTAGGATTACCTTAATAACTATATTAGGAACATAGCAAGGATTGTCCCACTTGTGGTTTGTTTGTGTCTCCGAAGTTTTAACAGGACAAAAAGGAAAATAGTCTATTGCCCTCAGCAAACAGAAACTGGAACACTCAAAAGTAGCAGAAATGCTCTGACACACCGAACAAAGGAGTGAAGCTGTGGTTCCACCTGCCCTACCTCGTCAGCCCGCAGAGCATGGTGCTCGCTGTGAAGGGCTGTGGCAGCTGTCACGGCTCTGTTCTTTCCTTCAGGGGCATTGCATTTGATTTCGGATAATGCTTCCATCAGCTGCCACAAGAGCTTCTCTTCACACACACGCAGCAACCTGGCAAAGTTGTAAATCCACAATTTAGTGCTAAGTTTTTGTGAGCTTCGGTCTCAGTAAGTCAAATGAACCCTCATGGGTGAACCTCATAACAATAAAGCCAGCCTACTACTGCTGATGTCTGGGTCTGCTACATGTGCTCTGTATTCACCACACAAACATCACCAGCCCAAGCCATTCCTCACCTTACAGCATTGCTTGGTCAGAAATTACAACAGGGAAGAACTCAAAATTTTAGCCTAATTGCCTGAAATTTGACCTCAGCTAGCTCCACTTTGCTTTCACCTTTTATGAACAAAAGGAACAAATTATTTGCAATTGAGTTAAGAGATTCTATTGAGGATTTCTGTTCTCCGGCATAAAGAGGTCATGGTGGAACCTGTAGTTGTGTACTGAAGTAGTATTTTTAAAACGTTAATTTCCATTACATATTTATATATATATACAGATGAAAATGTTTGTGGAATTAAAAATATAATAAAATAAAAAATCTAGCTGCATGTATTTCCAGTTTACCTCAGCACAAGATAATCTTTAAATAAGTGCACATACTTGTGAACATCTAACTAAGCAAAGTTAATTTGAAAAGCTTACTGGTTTGGGAAAAATGCAGAATAACAATTTTTATTGTTCTGTTATGTTTTGAATTGCATTTGAACAAAGCCATTCTCTTGTCTTCATTTATTTATACAATGCCCAGAAGTGTGCTATCTGCTCTTGAGTTGCTTGTCAATATATTTATTTATTTAAAAATCAATCTTTTCACCTTAAATCCACTGTTGATAACAATTTTTATATATTTAATAGTATAGTTTTAGTGTTGCTTTTATTTTTTTCAGAAAAAAAAAAACTTTCTTATATTGCTGTAACCACTTTAATGTCTTTTTCTACAAAAATATAAAGTATTTTTAATAAAACACATTTTAAGGGTGGTTTTAATCACATGGGATCAGTAGGCAGTTCATTGTGATGCCTATAAAAAGGTAGCTAGTACACATTGATTTTAACTTCTGCAGTAACAAACACAGTAAAAATCTTGATTGTTAAAAGCCAGAATACTAAAGGAAAAAAAAAAAAAAAAAGGTTTAAAAACCAGCCTAAAGATTTTTTCCTTGCTTCTGGCATCAAACACATCTCACCATCCAAAGAAGTTTTACTTCTACTTTACCTGTTCACAAAAAAATAAAAAAAAATAAAAAAAAATCACATTTAATGGCTTCTATGCATTTAGATAACAAATGTAAGACTCTGCATTCCCAAACAAGTGCTGCACATTACAGGAAGGAGTAAAGAGCCTCAATCAAGCAGTGGCTGAGGTTGAGGTAGCTGCAGAGAAACAGAAATGAAAAAGGCAGAAACTGAGAAACAGAAGTGAAAATTCAAGGAAATAATGTGCTCATCCATCTGAAAGTGGAGGTTGCTGTTAAGAGAAAGGAGAATATCTTCAGAAATGCCCTTGATAGATGGATCCCCATGCTTTAAATAAAGCCGTAAAATATATTCTACAGTGAAAAGTGTTGAGGGGGCAGCTGAAGCAGCAAAATATTCCCCGTGTTGCTCATGAGAAATACATTTTCAGAATCGAACAGAGAAGGCTCAAAAATGTTATACATGCCTTTTTGTATTAGCAAGTAATGTTAGATTTACCCCTAAACTACGTCAAATAGTTTCACCGATTTTTTTGAAGGATTACCTGACAAAATCCAGAGGGATAACAGAGAAGTTTTGCAGGGAGCTAGATGTCACACAGCACTGCACTCCAAAATCTGGTCTAATAGAATTTATTTATCTCAGGCATAATATGAGCTGTGGAAGCTGATAATCAGGCCACCAAATTAGATGCCAGGTTTAGAGCTGCCGATCTTTAACCGTCAAAGTTTGCAAATATCGGCCTTTGTCTGTAGTACCACCTAGTGTCAAAAACTTCTCTCTGAGCTGGAAAGAGCTGGATTGAACTCCATCCATTCTCTTTTACCTCCTTCATCCAAAACAACACCAGAATACTCAGAAAGAATGCCTGGAGGGCACTTTGTGATGCTGAGCCTAAGTCAGCACTTCCAGCACTTCCACAGTGTCTTCCACACTTCTGCTTACTTGCCGGAAACAGAATTTGGGGCCTGAAAGGAACTTGTTTTTGGCACATCGGGCCAAAATTCCTCCAATACTACGCACCATTGTAAGTATGGTTAATTTTTCCCACCATATAAAGCAGCATAAATTATGTAGGACTTCTCCACCATGAGAGATTACTGCACAGTAGGCAAGACTGTGTCTGCACAGTCCACTCCCTGTCTTGCATTTGTGGGCAAGCCCCGAAATGGGATTCAATAATATGTAAAGAAAGGAGGATCTGCCTGTACACAAAGAGAGTCCTCATGGAGAACAAAACCAAGCCAGTAGCATGCTGAAAATTCATGCTCCTGTTCTGCATGTAAAAAACTGTTCATAAAAACAAAATGCTCTCGTGGAGATCCCAGCTTGCTGAGGGAGGTGGCCATGCAGGGAGCCTGCCTCCTGCCTGCCCATCTGCCCAAGAAGCTTGCATGCAGTGCTGGAGCAGAGGAGCTGGGCAGCCCGGGAGCCCAAGTGCTCACGCTCCTGCCAAGGCAGGCGAGCTGCCCACCTGTGAAAGCTTGGCACTTGCAGCCCCTCCGGCAGCAACCCCAGGAGCAGGCTGTGGGAGGGGGCAGCCCCATGGCCCTGGGGCAGGAGGATCAGGATTTGGTGGACACCCATGCTGGGAGCTGCCAAGGAGTGTGATAGTTCCTGAGTGTGGTAATCAGGAGCCAGGCAGGTGGACAAAGCTGCAGGTGACACCTAACCCTACCTAAGCAGGGCCTTTTTGGACCTGTCCCCATAAATCTTTTCTAGTGGAAAAAGGGGTTGCCCCAGAATTTCTTGCCAGTTCTGTCTGGGACTTCCCAAAACACAGTATCTAGAAGAGAAGTTCATAAACTGATGGTAGGCACAGAAAGCTCACCACATGAATTCAAATTAAGCTAGAACAGATGCAGCAAATGTGAAAAGATACGCAGCAGGCACATTTACTAAACCAGGATGGAGTGTGTCTACTGAGAACTCCCTGGAGATGCAGCCAGCCTAAGCACATAGGCCTCTTGTTACAATTCCTATGACTAATGAGTAACTGCCACGGCAGCTCCATGTATAGTTTATAGATTCACTTATAAATTTAATACAAGAGTGGGCCAGAGAAACAAGATAAAGATTAAATATATAGAAAAAATTTGTAGCAACATCAGCTAATTGCATAGCTGAGGCAGGAGGTGTTAATTACAATTATAGATGAGCCAGCTAGTAATTCACATTAGTGAACATAGAGCAATTATCAACCTGCTGGTTTTCTTGCTAGTCATAATATACATGTTTTCCCATTTCTGATGGAACATAATAGCTGTACTGAACAACGTAGCAGAACAGTAATGGATATAATGCCTATTTAGGTAACCTACAGCTGTGATGTGCAGTATTATCACAATGATATTGTGTTTCATTTGGAATAAGTCACTATCCAGAGCTAAGTATTTCTACTCCTAGACTTGAGTAGAAAAAGTGTCATGGGCATTTCACAGATAGACAGACACACTTTGTTTCTAGCATAAAGATTTACAAATACAAGTTAACATTGGCTGGACCTGAGGCCCAAGTGCAGTTTAAATTATGCACCAATAAAAAATTAAATCTTAGACTATCAACATCAGCACATCTGTTTCGAAGTGATAAATTGGAAAAATCTCACCAACATTCAATTGGAGTCTCTGAGCTTGGAAAGCATATTATTCCTATGAGCTTCCAACTTACTTGTCACATCGCTTAGCCAGGAGAGACCATGTCATCGTGGTGGCAGCAGCCTTATAATGTAACGAAAGCATCATCATATGGTATACTAAAAAGAAGATTTTAAGGACAAGGTGACCTTTTCAGGAGTAGGACTCAAGAGGACTTAGTGCTTGCATGTTGTTCCCATGTTCTTCATTCAGCAATTCCAGTGGCAAGGCACTGGATGAAGTGTAAGTGCATGGCTTCCCAGGAGAAGGCAGAATGCTGGTCTAGCCCACAAATCCTGTAGACAGTGGGGTGGACAAAATTCTCTCTTCCCCATTTACAGAAAAACAATGTGCTTTTCAGCTACCCTGGCTATTTTAGCAAAGTTTTGTGCTGTGTACAGTATACACTCTACAATGAAAATCCCTTTCAGTCAAATGGGAGTTACTCATCTGAAAACCTTCATCTTTGGGATGAACTCTGCATATTCATACTGACGGAATGCTCCACTGCAGGTCCTGGCAATGCCTTGCTCTTGATCACTCCAGCCTCAAACAAATGTTAAGAAACACTATTGCCTTCATACTGGTGCAGAAGACCATCACATTTTGAATATATTCCATTGTCTTTTCACATCCTTTCCATATATTTAGGCCATTAGTTCAGTCACATTGTAATTCAGTGCAAGGTGTCATGCAACTATGCAATTTTTGCCTGAAAAATAGTATCTTTTTGGGCAGATGTTTATCAATTAACAGGTACTTCTGGGATATTTTAACTAAGCTATATATTTTCTGCTTGTTTAACAATAACTGAAGATGAATTCAGTATTGTAGGTGTATCAAGAGAAAATGAAATCCCTCCTATGTTAATATACAAAGCTTTGCAACATTAGTAACGGTGTTTTCTTACTATTTATTGTTTTTAAGTATTTGTAGACTTCAATGGAAGGAATAATGTGTAGAACCAGATAAATATTTTTGCCTAAAATCCATGACTATTTACTCAAATTTTAGAATAAATTTGTTTTGAGTTGCATTTGCACCACTTCTGTGTTTCATTTCTGGATTACATTCTGCAAAACCACCTGCACAGTAGAAGATTTGTGCATTACATAAGTCAACATAGCTGCTATTTTGAGAGCTTAGCTGAGATATAAATGGAGCATACACTTCACACTTTCTATGTAGCAATAAATATACCTACAAATCTGGTATATCTGTGTGCTTCTTCCCTTAAATATATATAGGTTACCACCATATCCTAATCTGGGATTTTTTGGTCAGCGTGATTGAAAGGAACTGATCAAATAGTTCTGTCAGTACATATCATCCTGGAATTCCTACGTTTCTGAAGGTCCAACAGGGGAATGAGAACCACATTAATGTCATAAGGTGATAAATGATTTGTAATCATGTAAAACTGTTAAATATCCAGCAAGATTTGGATACCAAAATTTTCTGGACTCATTTGTTAACCTGAGGAATGATACAGACACATTGTGTGCTTTTCTCTCAACAAATTTCCAGATGAGGCACTAACATTTTCAAACCTGTGAGTCTGGATGTGTTTCAAAGCACATTTCCATCATCTTTGTGCTGAAATTCTCAGTCTCACCATGATGGCACCAGGACCTGGCTGATGCCAGAGCAAAGGGCTGCAAATGAATTAAGTAATACTTCTACTGGAGAGAGACAACGACGGAGAAATTCTCTCTCTCTTAGATGACCCAAGCTAACTCAAGCTTGAAGTAAAGACAGTTCCTAAGTTTAGAGGGAGGAACATGAGAAGGGTCCTGTTTGACCATAGGAAATAAACAGGAAAATTGGTAAATGTAACAAATCTCACAGCATAACTGAACAGATATTCAGCACACTTAAATACAGAAAAAGAGAACTTCACAGAGTTTAAGTGTGACATGCTCTCTCTATGTGAGTCACTGGAAAACTCTTCCTTGACTTCAGTAGAACCAGTATTTTGTCTTCTGTACTCACACTTGACATGGATGCAGCCATGTTTGTTCTATAGAGACTCGTGAACAACTAAAATATAAGGAATGTTTTCAAATGTTAAATGTTATTAAGATAAAATAGAATAAATTTTAGAAGTAACACTTTGGGATATTTGTTATTGATAGTCAAGCAATAGAGATGATCAAACATAAATAGTTTACAGATGAGTAAAAACTATAGCTCAGATATAAGTACTTTCCTCTGTATTTGAGCATCATTAAAGGAATCGTTTGTCACTTTTTCCTTGGTGCCTGTTCAAGCAGAAGTTACAGCTTTCAAGGTATTTTATTGTGAATGAGGTTAACTTTAGCGTCCTTGGGCTACTCCCTCCTTTGAAGAAAGAAATTATGATGCCTATAACTATGCTAGCTGAGTGCTTTGTGACTGGAATGCTTCTGAAGCAGTCACTACCCTGATAATGCCTCACCCCTGTACAAAGTGGTGTACAACTTATTTTTGTCATATGGTGGTTTAACACTGATGGACAGCTCAGCACCACCAGACCACTCTCTCACTCTCCCTCCTTGGAAGATCAAGGGGAGAAAATACAATGGAAAAAGCTCAAGGGTTAAGATAAAGGCAGGGTGATCACTCATCATCTATTGTCATGGACAAAACAGATTAAGCATGGGGGAAATTAAGTTATTGCCCACTGATAGCAGACTAGAGTAGAAAGAAACTAAAAGCAAACTAAAAACACCTGCCTCCCAATCAACCCTCTTCTACCTCCTTCCCCCAAGTGGTGCAGGGAAACAGGGAATGGGGGCTGCGGCCAGTCCTCAACGCTTCGTCTCCGCCTCTCCTTCACGGTCACTCTCTGCCCCTGCTCCCGGCAGCGGCTGCCCACAGGCAGCAGCTCTTCAAGAACTGCTCCCACATGGCTCCGTACCATGGGGTCCATCGCCCAGGAGCAAACTGCTCCAGCACAGGTCCCCCATGGGCGGCAGCTCCCCCCAGACCCCCTGCTCCCACTTGGGCTCCTGTCCACGGGCTGCAGCTCCGGCCTGGGGCCTGCTCTCCATGGGCCGCAGCCTCCTCCAGGCCACATCCACCTGCTCCACCGGGGGCTCCTCCACGGGCTGCAGCGTGGAGATCTGCTCCATGTGGGACCCATGGGCTGCAGGGGGACAGCCTGCTCCACCAGGGGCCTCTCCACAGGCTGCAGGGGAATTGCTGCTGTGTGCCTGGAGCACCTCCTGCCCTCCTGCTGCACTGACCTTGGGGGCTGCAGGGCTGCCTCTCTCACATTTTCTTATTCCTCTCTTTCCCTGATGCTGTTGCAGCACCTTCCTTTCCATTCCTTTCTGAAATCCATTCTCACAGAGGCACAACCAACATCACTTGGCTCAGCTCTGGCCAGCAGAGCTGGCTGGAGCTGGCTCTGATCTGACATGGGGCAGCTGCTGGGCTCTGCTCACAGAGGCCACCATTGCAGCCCCCCCTGCTACCAAGCCCTTGTCACATAAGCCCAATATACACAGTAAAGATATAATATAGTTTTAAAATCATATTCGGGGAAAGATCATACAGAATACAGTCCTGCAGAAGAATCGGTTAGGGTTCACTTCTGTTTGTAGCTGCACGGACATCAGCAAACACGTGAACCAGATATATTGTTTCTTTAGCTGATTTTAATTAATACTAATACTTCTCTTCAACGACCTTATATAACTAAATTTAGAGCCTATAAACAACTTCACTAATAAGAACAAAAAGCTAATGCATATGACTTTACCCACTGGAACTCGGTGAGATTTTTCAAATAAAGTTATTTCTTCTACATAAAGATTTACAGACAGCTTTGCTGCAAGACAGTCTTTGTAAGCATAAGATCTAGCATAATAGAGTTTTGATCTTAAGAAAAGATACAATTTTTAATAGCAATCCATTATTAATAACAATTTGGCAGATGCACTGAATTTAAAAATAGATGCAAATATAACAAGTTTTGAATATGTATTGAATATGTATTCTCTAAATTAATTGTCAGCACTACTTCAATTTGCAAAATGTGCATTTCACCTACGTATGCCCAAAACCTGGTTTAGAGGGGCTCGTGAGCATTGAACATCAGTTTCCAGTAATACACCCAGGCAGATATACCTTGGTATCCAAACACTAAGTTCCTTCTCAACTCAGGCTTGCTTTCTTGCTCCAGACCTCGTCACCCACCAAAAATCCCTCATCCTCAACCACAGTTTGAGATTTCTTTGGCTTCCAGACACACAACCATATGAGTTGCTAGTGGCCTGCCTACCCCATCTAATGAGTCCGTAGTTCTGGCAACTATCACAAACTCTTTTAGGGATTCTTGGAGCAAAAATGCAGTAACTCCACTTCTGGAGAAAGAAAAGCCAGTTCTCCAGCAAAGCATTACAGAGAAATATCTAAAAGCTTTCAAACCTAGGCAGTGCTGTGATTCACTTCCAGAAATTCTAGACATAAATTCCAGAGCAAGCGCAGGTGTCATCAGAAGGTGATATGCGAGAGGTGACAAAGTATAGAGTCATAGAGGACTTTTCTCAAAGGCTCTGAGTCATAACACAGGGATATCTTTCACTTGTGAGCATCACATAAAAAGTGGCAAAATTATTGTTGCTTTTTAAAATTTCTGTTGCTCTTAC
This sequence comes from Oxyura jamaicensis, assembly GCF_011077185.1. Classification (NCBI taxonomy): domain Eukaryota; kingdom Metazoa; phylum Chordata; class Aves; order Anseriformes; family Anatidae; genus Oxyura; species Oxyura jamaicensis. The sequence continues at coordinate 94,545,234 of NC_048895.1, read as the reverse complement.
TGGGGGGTTGTAAAACATTCTTTATTAAGGATAGGTCCAGCGTAATTCTCACACTGTGACAGCACAGATGACCCCAATCTGCTGGAGATGCTCATAATTATCATTTTGTTTATTTAGCCACAGTTGCATTTGGCTTAGCTTTACCAAATGTTATAGAAAGTAGTCCAGCAGCAAAACCTATACCATAACTGAGGAGTGATCTGAGGCAGCTAAAACACCAAGCACAACCTACTTCCAGATGGAAACTGCCTGTTTGTACTAGGAAAGCAAGCCCTTAGACGCTAAGCTAAGCTCTAGACGCTAAGCTAAACTCTAGATAGGTTTTAGGTAACCTTTTCAAATTCCGATTCTTGTTTTAATTTAGTTCATTTGTACTAGAACTCAAATTTAACCTTCCTAGGAGACATCTGTAGAAGACTGAAATCAAGCTTAATGTAAATATAAATACAAGCAAATATTGGGTAGGCATAGCAGAAGTTCAGTGCTGCCCAGGTGAATGGAGAAAGAGGGATACAAAATGCATAACAGAAAATAAAGGCAAAGTACACCTGAAAGCTTCCAAATAAATTACCAGGAAACCAAAGCCTAATAAACAATCCTAATAACATCAAGGAGTTAGTGATCCATGTAACAGTTAACCTAAGTGGGCACAGACTTGTGTTGTGCTCTGTTATCCTGCACATACAGTATGGCCTTCTGGCCTGTGTTGTTCTGTGCATCTCCACTGGCCACAGGATAAACCCAGATTGTTGTAACAGAGGAGCCTGTGGGTAGCTCCCACTCCATACCAGCCGCTACACCACCTGCGTGGCTTTGCCTTTATCTAAAAGAGCAGCAAGAAGTTCTCGTGTGAACAGCTTTTTAGTCTGACAGTAGAAATCATGAACATAACAGTTTTCTTTTAAGAAAACCCTATAAGAGCTCAAATGACCAAAACGGGATGCTTTCCATGGACAGGATTGTGCCATGCCCTGGTTGGAGACCTGTTTGATGCTGCACAACCGAGAGTTCAGCATCTGAAGGGACATAAGATTGTCTATATTATCCTCTTTTTCTTTATAGCATTAGCTCCAACAAATAGCATTTTATGTGACACTTTACAAACTGAATGCCTTTCTTTCTGGGGCCATAATAAATCAGCATCTCCTGGTGCAAAACTATACCGTGATTTCTTTCTGTAGCCTGCTGTAGGGAAGTAGGATTTTATTTTTTAAAATTTTTGCCAAGTTTTTGGGGATTCATTTTGCTTCATTTTCAAACTTCTTAAAAATCTAACAGAAGCAAGGTACTGGAACAAGGCAGGTGTTAAGGGAGCTAGTGGTCATCAGTGTTTTCTGAGCATCCAAACTTCAGTTTTGCCAGCACTAGAAAATAGAAATGTCATTTTGTTTTAACTCCTTGGCACTTAGGATCACAACATGTCCATTTGCTGGCAGAAAGACAGGCAACTGAAATGCCTTTACACACTATAGTACAGACATCCATCATTATGTCACCTTCTGCTTTCACCTTTTATTAAAAACTAAATTAGAAGACTGACTTAAATGTTATCAAATTCAGTCAAAAGCTAACCTTTGGGCACAAATTTTACATGCAAATTTTGAAGCAGAAAGAACAAATTCTAAGGATTTCTTAGGATAAGACATGGAAGATAGGCTTATAATGTAAAGCTACTACCTCTCTTCAGTAAGTGACAGTGGTGTGAAGCACCATTAACCGATCTATTTATACTATGGGGAAAAAATAGACCAAAAAGAGAAGATGCAAGAACTTTAAAATTAAAGCTAACATGAGTTTTGAACCTAGGATAGCTCTCAGAGCAATTTCACTCCAAAAGTTTAAAAGTTGAAATTAAAAGTGGCTGCTAAAATAGGCATTCTTTTGATATGAGACAGGGTGAGAGAAAAGATCTAAAGTAACATATATATTCAGATTTTCAGGAGCTTACCATGCTATCAGTTTTGCTATAAATAACCTCTCTGAGATGCAGAGCACAGGCAACTGAAGCCCTAAGCACTTGACTGAGTGTACAGAGGAGTGCAAACACCATGCTTCAAGTTCTTTTATTTTCTTCTGTCCTAGTTGATGGGAGAAAGAAAATCAAATCTAATCTTGACCACCACTAGTAGCAGAGTATTAGTCCTTGATGTACTTGGTCAACCATTCCAGGTAGGACTCTGCAGGCAGAGATAAATCTTTGACTATCTGAGACAGAGCCCCTGTGCCTAACAGTGTGCTTATGATGATGACTGACATAAACCCCAGGACCATTAGTCTAAGTCCAATAGTTTGGCACAGGTAGTTTTACAAAGCAGGTCTGAAAGAAATACAACTTTATTTTCTGAATTTATGTATTTCCTTATAGAAAAGTCAGACAGTAACATAAAATATTCAGAGAGGTTCAGAAATGGTTTCCATCCACCACTGGTGTTAGGCTGGGGCATGTTTTTTTTTTCCAGATTTTTTTTAACTTCTTCAAAATAATCAGAAAATTTACTTTAAAAATAAAAACTCTATAAATCAAAAAAATTGTTCTCCTTACTCTTTTCTGAAATCCTTCAAAAACAGTGAGAGATGAGATCACAGAATAGACACCATCTCTGGGGTGTGCGATGTCTAACCAAGGGTAAAACAGAGTGACTTAAAATTAAAGTGGAGTAGAGATGGTGTATGCCCTGGAGATGACAGCCATTATCCACTACCCAAAAATCACTTTAGTGTACTGGCAATAAAAGTTAATAACAAAGAACATATCTTTTCACTGATATGCCCTCCTTTCAAGTAATTAAATACACTTTTTTGAAACAAAAAACCAAAATTCTATTCACAAATATAAATCCTGCATTTATAGGCCCTTATTAGTTTTTCTCCCTGGAAGCATATACAGTTTAACAACCTGCAAAACACTAGGGAACAGGAAAAGCTGAAAGACAAAATCCATGTTGGTTTTCGTAACTCCCATCTCCTCCAATATAATGGACACACCTCATGTCGTATAATTAGTAGTGATTTCTTCCTCCACAGGTGCTTTTAATGAAAGCAAGAGAAAAGGTATGCTGTTGTCTTATAGCAACATATGATTTTATGTTGCTTAAAGGCATTAAATGCTCCTAGCATTTAATAGTACATACTATGCACAGCTCCCGAGCCTGTCTGGGATACTACAAGTCAGATCTGAGGCTAAGAAATGTGCCTTTTCCTAAATTGAGTGCACAAAGCAACCAAAGTCACTGAAGACAATCTGTATTGTGCCAGCCTTATCAAAGAGAGCACTTTCAAACTGACCCATTCAGAAAGTTAATGTTCCCAACAGCACAAAGCAGAAAAGATATAATGAATTGGAACCTTATAAAACATTTTCATAATTATCTCATTTATTAGACTACTTCAGCAGGATTAATCTTGTCAGCAATCTGACTGCTTTCAGAATTGGCTGGAACTGCCATTACCTGGGCACCGAGCAGTGAGAAGCAAACTATGTTTTTTTTAAGCATCAAATGTCCATCAGCCCCTCTGTATTTACTATAAATACAAACTTAGCTCTCCAAGAAGGCTTCAGCCATTGTTTCACTAAGAAGAGTGAGCAGAAGATGGGTTCCTATATGGCTGATGATAACACTGAAGGAGCTGTTGAGTGGCTTGTTGTTGTTTATGTGTGACAAATAGCTTATTACAGCAATAGCTCCAGATGATGTTTCAGGATAGTTTTTTCTTGCTGAGAAATGGTCTGCTTTACCATCTCTTTACCATTATAGCTATACTGGCAGAACTGTGTAGGAAAACAACCCTCTTCCAAAGTAAATACAAAACCTATGTCCACTTTAGCAAGTCTTGAAGACAAATGGGAAGATCTGTATACTACAACAGTTAGCACTAGGGACTGGACATCTGTGGCTTTTATTATATTGGACTTGTACTCTGATCCCATTGCCCAAATGCCCATTTATGTCTGGACTTCTGCTTGCAGTTTTAATTTTATTTAAAATCCCTATTTTTTGTGTACTGAGGCCACCTCACAATGTGAACTGAAGAAAGCACTTGGGGGAGGTCAGGAGATGCACTTCAAAAGCTCATTCCTGATCTGATCTGAGACACTATTCATATGCTGTGGTGGTTTTACCATGCTAGGCAGCTGAACACCACAACCGCTCTCTCACTCCCCCTCCTCAGATGAGGAGGGGAAGAAGTAAGGGAAAGAACAACTCACGGGTTGAGATAAGGATAATTTAATTAAAGGAAAAAAAAAAAAAGTAATTATTAAGGAAAAAATATTATTAATTAAACAATTCAACTAAAGGAAAAAAAAGGGGGGGAAAGGGAGGGGGAAAAGGGAAAAAAAAAAATAATAATAAAAAAAAGTAAAGGCTATGTGGAAATGCAGAGGAAAGAAATTACTCTCTACTTCCCACAAATGAGCGATGCTTGACCACGTCCTTGAAGCAGGGCCTCAACACACGTAGCCGGTGTTCGGGAGGAGGACAGACGTTTTCACAACGAGAGCCCACCCCTCCCCTCTTCTTCCTTTTTCCACCTTTTATTGCTGAGTGTGACATCATATGGTATGGAATATCCCTTTGGTTGGTTTAGGTCAGCTGCCCTGCTGATGTTTCTTTCTCACTTTTTGCCCACCCCCTAGGAAGGTCAGAGAGAGTCCTGATGCTGTGCCAGCACTTCTCAGCAGCAGACACAACACCGGTGTGATACCACTGCTGTTCTAGCTACAAGTGCAGAGCGCAGCACTGTATGGGCTGCTGCAGGGAAAGTTAACATCCCAGCCAGACCCAATACATATGCCTATGATGTAAATATAGATGGAGCAATCCTGACAATGTAAATTTACTTCCTCTCTAAATTACATAAAGTCCATTGCATCCTTTTCTTCTCATACAAGAACTGAGGTTTCTCATGTGCACATTCAAAGCCAACTTGCTTGTACTGGCAAAAGAGTATGTCATAAAACTGGTATACAAATAACATCAAAGGTAAATAAGTACATAGTATTTCTAAGTGTGGGACAAAGATGCTTGCATGTACATCGCTCTTGTAAAAATGATAGATTTATTCAATCTGCCATAGACAAGCAGAGCTGTTGACACTTAGTGCCATTTCTATATTTTCTGAATTTATTAACATTATGTAAAATGCAGAATCAGCCATCCAATGCATAAAAAATTTATTTGTTGGACATTCAGGAGAAAAAATGAATAGATAACATAAAGCCTTCTATGTATGTTTATGCATGTAATCCTTTAAGCTATGGTTTGCACAGCAACTGTCATTAATTTTAGAAGTCATCCAATCATATTCTTCCACAAAATCTTGAGAGTATAAAAGTAAGCTCACATGTACATGAAAATGATAAACGTGTTCCTCTGCCTTACAGATATTATTTATATTCACCAGTGCTGTGCCTATCATTTTTATGTAATGCAATGCATTATAATGAATTCTAAGTAAATAAATACTTAAAAAAATAAAATAAATTAGAGAACTTCAGGCAAAAGCTTGGGGATTTTTTTCAGTGAAACTTTTACTGTTAGGGAGAGCCCGTTCATCAAATGTTTTTGTTGGAATGGTATGAATGACACTTACTGGGAAAGACTTCTGATATCTACTATGGACATGGCAGAAATGCAGAAAGAAATGCAGAAAATGGAAGCACTTGCAACTGCAGTTTAGTCTTTTAGCAACTGGAAGTCCTTCTATGCACCAGTGTCATAGGAGACCTTTCTCAGTGTTTTTGCTTTCTATGTATTTGTAATTTAGTATTTATTAGACCAGGAAGAAAGACCGGCTATTACACATATAAACCAGAGCAGAGCAGTGGTCTTCTAATGTTTTTGGTTGTGCACCATTATCGGTAAAAAAAATCTGAGCTTGCATACCCAATATATGTATTCTTATTTATTATACACTGTTTACATATACTCCTATATACGTGTAATTACGTCCTAATATGTATAAAAATTAAGAAAAAAAAAGAGAGAGAGAGAGAGAGATGAGATAAAGATAAAATAAGCAGACTTTTAAATTTTATTGTTACAAAAATACTTTCTTCCAGCATCCCAAGGTCTTGCATACCCCTTGAGGTACATACACACCCTACTTTGAGGAATACTAAGCTGGAGTACCCACCTTAAAGACACAAGTCCAACTCACTGATATGAGTCTAAAAGAGCAGGGACTTGAAGTTGGTTTCCCATAGAAACCTCTTCAAATGAGTCTTGACTTCACCATATTTAAGACAGTAGTACCACATGCCTTTTGTCTAAATTCTTCTCTCACACCACTAGGAGGAATGAGCATTACCACTTCAGCTATCATGAAACTCAATTGTTTGCAAGACAACTTATTAGATTTTCAGTATGAAGGAATTGTAATTATGTAACTATATTCAATAAACTGCCATTATTCAATAGAATGACTCAAAAGGAGTTATATGCCTGTACTTCTGTAACAGCAACAGTTACCCTCAAATTCTTATTACCCAGTCACCTTTTAAAAACTCTTAAATTACTCTTAAGCATAGATGTTAATTCTAAAATTTTCACCCAAGGGGAGTTATTCAGTCTTGCTTAAGTTGAGACATAAATGCTTAATAATCATCTTTAACTCCCAAACAGTCCTAAAAAGCATACCAGTCTTCACTGGGTGTCCGTCTCTGCTTGCCTGATTTCCTTGATGTACCATTTCAGTCAGAAACATGCATTCACAATGCCTGTTCCAGAGAGATATGCTTTCCCTAATGTGCCATTGTTAACTAGGTTCAGCATGCATGAACCCAACCTCTACCCATTTTATGGGAAGACTGAAAAACTAGTTGCAATCAGCAATGCAACTAATTTCATCTGCTACGATTGTAAGTTGTATGCCATTAGTATAATGACTAGCTGTTGGAGTACTCACCTAATAGGAAATAAAGCAGCCTGAGTTCAGCCCAAGAGATGTAGGATTAACCATCTGGCTTTCAGTTATTGAGAGGTGAAAGATATGCCATCTGCCCTCAAAACTGAGATGCTGAAAACAGAAAACATTGAGAAGGTGGGCCAGGCTAGACCAGCTCTCTAGTGGCTAGAAGATTCATGGAACAGAGAAATTTCAAGTTCCAAAAAATGACCCAGAATATGAACTGAAACTCTCTTTTCTCATAAAAAGTGTTCTCACCACTGCAACCAGAATTACCCCTGCTGAGTCTTCATCTGGATCTCTGCTACTTTTCATTACATAAGGGTTCAGATGCAAGAGAAGGCATGGAAAGTTCATTTACCCATATTGGAAAAGAAAATAATGTTACTTTTATTCAGTAAATTTTAAGTCACATAATATGTAAATATGAAAAAGTACTGATCTCAAGAGACCATAACTATATCTAGTTGTGAAATCTTCAGTATGATGCAAAGTCATAATTTAATCATCGTAGTAATGACTTTACCTTTGGTAATCAATTAATGCTATGAATTTTACATTGCTGATATAAAATCATTAATAAGTCTTGTCATTTTCTAGTGCATCAGCAAGTCGTTCATTTTGCTATAAAGTAGAATCATCCTAATATACCAGCTAACAGAAAGCTCACTCCAGTGCTGTATTGATAATGTGGAGTTCTTGCTCCCAAAGGAGAGACTGTTTCCAGGCAGGTACTGAGTACCCTGCCTCCCTCTTAGATACAGAGAATTGCAGTGTTAGTTCAAAATACAGAAAAATGGTGCTATTTAGAATGAAATTCTGATTAAGATAAGTTCCCAATGCTTTTACAATTGCCTTTATGAACACAGGCAAGCAAAGCCTCACCTATACAAATGCCCACAGAAAGCCATCTCTGAATCAATAAAATCCATGTATTTTAGTTCAGTGCTAAAATAAGAATTGTCTTAAGTGGAAGTAGAAGTGAAGACTGGTTGTATGTTTCAGAATAGATCAGAAATAGTAGGATTGGTTCTGGCTGACCAATTGTAGCCTCCATGTGAGTCTGTAATCATTGTTTTTATGAATTCCTTAAGGAAGAAAATATTATTCTAGTCCTACACAATCTGGAATCTGATCACATGCCCTATGACCACTCTGAAATGTGAATTGTGTTAAAAACAATTGACATGTACAATGGATAAGTCAGGAATAGACCAACTGTTCTTACTTTGCCCTCCCAGTACTTGCAGAAATAAATAAGCCAGAATTCATTCTGCCACAGAATCTTGTCTTTCATGCAGAAAACCCTTGAGAATTACTTTTAGAATTTAGACTTTGGATAATTTTTCTCCCATACCTGACTTCCTGTGGTCCCATGAAATTGTGAGGAGAGATGGCCAAAGGCCAGCTGTATTGCATATCTCTTTCTATCCCAAAGCACTTCATAAACATAAATTAATCACTTCAGACACCATCAGAGTATGGCAGTACACAGTTTGGGGGAAAACATTTTAGCATCTGTATACCAACACTATAGCAATTAACCTTGGTATACTCTTATGTATGAATACATACATGAAATTCTTTCATAGACTATTGTTCAGAATACATATATGTATGATTTTACATGTACATATACATGCAATACATCCCTCCTGCCTCATAATCTGTGAAGTTCATAGAAATCTTTGAGAAAACAAAAAGCACCCATTGACAGAGTAGTATCTAGCTGCTGTCCAGGAATTCCGATGCTTGGTCTCACTGCCTGGAGTGGCAGCCTTTATTGAAGAACTGCTAACAATTCTAAAAATAAGAAAAAGCCCTGGCTTGTGAAAAGTGACCATGAAAGGAACAGGGGGAAACTAAGAAAGCAGGCACAAGCAACAGACCACTGCCCTGAGCATTACCCCGAGCACTCAAAAAGACAGCTAATGACCTTGAGAGTACACCTCAGGCTGAGATCTGAAGAGATCCATGGTCCCCTGTATGATGTCAGTGCAAAGACTAGTGACAGTTTTTTGAACCTGTTCCGGGATATGTCTCCTGTTATGTCCTCCTCAAAGTTTCACGGTTCAAATGTCTCACAATACTAAATCCAGAATATGTTCCATGTTATTTCCATTTGCAATGTCAAAGTTGCACTGTAAACCAAAATGACATTTTTCTATTTTAAAATATTTTTCCAGTAGCAAGCCACAGATCTTCTGTGACAGTAACTGGCACTGTGATTTTTTTTAGATCCATTTGCAGAAGATTAAATATGTGTTTTATATCCACTTTTATGCTTAACATAATGCTAGCTACAACAGAAAGGTAGTATAGACTGGTCCAAGCTTTCCTACATTATTCTCCAGCTGACTGAACCAAGTCCCAGAGAAACGTTTTCAAATAAATATATTTATTTAAAGCACTTACTCACTGCAAAGGGATTTTTGTTTGTGTTATTTTTTTTTTTCCTCAGAAATATGATCTGCAGTCTGTTTCTAGAAGCAACATCAAGTGGTTTCTGTAGTATTTGCAAACTCTTCAGACAAACAGTCTTTGAAAATACAACTGAAATTGCATGTTGTGTCACCCTACACCAGATCAGTACCACCCACAAATAAAAGTAAAAGCCAGGTTAATCATGGCTTGAACCCTACCATGGTCACACTGATAACTGACTACTATTCTTCATTCTTATATTTTTCTAACACCAAAACCACAAACTATGTTTCCCTTTTAAGCTCCAGCTCATTCAGTTTCAAAATATTAACTCTTATCTCCATCTCTTTGTTCCATAAGGTCAGTCACCACTGTCCACTTACACAGTTTTCTAACAAAATGTTCACCTTCACCTTCCTACGCTAAATTCAGGTAGAATATTCACTAAGTACCTGCAAAGACTTTCATTCTTCTTTTTTGAGTCACTTGTATGCTTGACCATTTCAAGCATTCATTCTCCTGTCTCCTGCATAGACTGTAAACTGCTCAGAGACTTTTTTTTTGGGGGGGGGTTGTATACTACTTGGCAGGCAGGTTATGACTGGCATTCTTACGTGTAGATAGAAAACTAGTTTTTTATTTATTTTTTTTTTATATCAAGAAGAGAGGCATTCTTAAAAGGAGCACATATAATGCCCTACCTAGGCTTTTGATAAGTAACCACCCAGAAGGAAGAATGCCATCCACTAAAATGGTAATACAGATGAATTGTGGAAAATATACAGAGGTCTTTTTAAGGTAACCATTTTAATTAAGTCAGGCCAACCTATATAATACAAGAGAGGTGAAGATGAACAAAGGGGTGGAGAGTGTAGTTGTGGTGGGTTTTCTGTGTGTGTGTGTGTTTGTTTATTTGTTTTTAATATTTTGTTTATCTAACATAAAGCTACACCATAAGAAGTTGAAATTTTCCATAACAGTTATTCCATCTTGATATAGAATGACTTGGAACATAAAGAGCTCATTTAATACAGTTATTATTCACAGTGCTTAAAATCCATGAACTCACAGCATAAACCACTTGCTGAGATTTATACTAAATATTCTTCCCCCCAAAAAATTATGCCACACCTCAACCAAGGTATAAGTTGAAAAAAAAAAAAGTGCAAAGACTGATGTGCAGAACTGTTACAGTACCATATTTACTTGTCTCAATTTGCACCCAAAAATACTACAGTTAAATAACTACGCATCTTTTCAAGGCAATTTATTGTACATTAGTGTATAGAAGACAGTGGTACACAACAGGGGCAAGATATGCCACTATGCTTAATTCCCATGACTCCTAGTTTGCATGTATTTTCTACAGAAATAATAAAATAGATTCGTTTGGGTTATTTTTTTAGATGGAACATTCTAATCATCACGTGTTCTTTACAGAAAACAGAGTTAAAATTGGATTTGAAGGTAGTATAACAGATGAATGATCAATGGGAAGAAATACATTTTTTTTTTCATTATTTATTATGGTAGCATTTGGAGACTCCAGACTTGGATCAGAAAACCATTGTGCTTGTAACTGTACAAAAACTGAAAGAGAGAGAAAAAGAGAGGAAAACATTACTGAATTGCTAATCCCATAACCCTAACTTCATCATGACTTGATTTTGATTTCATAACACATGGGTACTTCGTCCTGAGCTCAGAATGCAAAACACAGATGTGCTTTGTAGTCAAGCACATATTTTTTTTTTACTTTATTCAAGCTATAATAGGAAAGGTCTGCTTATATGTACCAGTACTTCCAAAAGGTTTAGATAAAAGCATCTCTCTTAGGCAGTTCATAATTCCTTTTACACAACAAGAGGAAGATGAAAGAGGATTGCTTCCTAAAGTTGGGATAGAATATCAAAGAATCATAGAATCATAGAGTGGTTTGGGTTGGAAGGGACCTTTAAGGATCATCTAGTTCCAAACCCCCCTGCCGTGGCAGGGACACCTCCCACTAGACCACGTTGCCCAAAGCCCCATCCAACCTGGCCTTGAGCACTTCCAAGGATGGGGCATCCACAGCTTCTTTGGGCAACCTGTTCCAGTGCCTCAACACCCTCTGAGTAAAGAAAGCACTTCTCCTGAATATCTAATATAATTCTAACCTCTTTCAGTTTAAAATCATTACCTCTTGTCCTACCACTACCCGCTTTTTCATAGTTGCTCTCCTGCTTTTTTTGTAGGCCCCATTTATGTACTGGAAGGCCACTACAAGGTCTCTCCAGAGCCTTCTGTTCTCCAGGCTGAACAACCTCACCTCCCTCAGCCTGCCTTCATAGGAGAGTTGCTCCAGCCCTTTGACCATCCTCGTGGTCCTCTTCTGAACTTGTTCTAACAGGACCATGTCCTTCTTGGGCTGGGGGCCCCAGAACTGAACTCAGTACTCCAGGCAGGATCTCATGAGAGTGGAGTAGAGGGGAGGAATCACCTCCTCCATCTTGTAGCCCAAGATACAGTTGGCTTTTTGCGCTACAAGTGCACATTGCTGACTCATGTTGAACTTCTCATCAACCAACACCCCCAGGTCCTTCTTCTCAGGGCTGCTCACAATCCATTCTCCTCCTAGCCTGTATTTGTGATTGCCTCAAGAAATATATATAAAGAAAGCAGGTAGATTTGATTCTATATGCCACCTGAACAATTAATGTTCTGATATGTTTGAAACATCAGAACACTATTTATTTGGAGCACCACATTACAAGAAATTCTTGCTGTGATGGACCTTTAACTGTGATTAAATAAAAATATTTAAAAAGTAAAGGTATGGCACCAACCTTAGTGTATTACAATCTATAGATATTTCACTTGTTAAATACAACCATACCTGTGGTTTGTATGATGGCAGAAATATTTAAGAAAAATATAAACCCATGAGGTAAGTTAATACTTGTATTAACAAGTCCTCCAGAAGTTTCAGTAGGAATGCTTGTTGCTAAAACATATGCCAAAATGAGAGGTTTCATCTCTTTGGAGCTTTGCTTATGCTAAACCTGAATGACTCCAGGTAAACAAAATTGTCTGCTTAGCTATCTCAGAAAGCTGAAAGCAAAAATAAATATAGAAATAATAATATTTTAGGTACCGCTCATTAAAAACTACTGTTCAATTTTGGTGAGTTTTAATTCACACTCACAATACTCTGATGGCAAATACTGTTCTAACTTACATACCAAACATCTTATTTTCTTTGTCTGTATAAACATCATTTTCAGTCTGGAACCAAAGAGGGAATTACAATCCAATAAAGGAACTTTCAGGAATTTGGCAGAGCAAAACTTAGAAACCAGCTGAATCAGAAAAATCACAATATAGATGTAAACTTCCACACTAAATTTATGGTATAATTATCATTTTATTCACACACTCGGCATAGTAAACCACACACAACTGTTAAGTTCCTGTCTTGCATTTGACTGGGTAAAACTATAAACCTGAACTTGTGATATTATGCATCATTTTTATTATCACATTAAAAGAGTTATGATTAAGACATTATTTAACTCAGTACAATCTGTACATTTGACTATTTACTAACTAATTAGGGGGAAAAGACAGAAGTCACTGTGGAAAAAACTATCACAGATAAAGGGAGAATGCAGGACTGCTTCAAAACTGTGGAAGTTCTAATGCTCAAATGTGTTTCTGAGATATTGATTTCCAAAAGCAGTGTTTGTGATGCATGATGCTGCAGTACTGTTTCCTTAAGGGCTGGGGGATCTATAATTATTTTTCTGGTCAAACCAAACAGTCAACTCTGCAAACAGCAAATCTTTCTTTCTTGCTGTTGGTCTCCCTTGTCACTTTATTTGGCACATTTCCCTTTCCCTTCCTAGCCAGCAGCTATTTGAATAGCATACCAAATGTCAATGAGGGTTGTTTAAAACTTTTCCAAAGGTGTTTCTCATTCTTCTTTTGCTGGTCAGACAAGGCAAACTGCAAATTCATAATAATTTAAACAAGATGGGAGAATAACTGAAAACAGAAATCAAGTACTCGCAGTATGACTAATACTACTACGATTAACAACACTATACTAATAGAACTAATAGAACTAATATCTCATACACAGTATTCAATACATTAATTTCTTTGTTCACCCTCTGTGGTCCTGACTGGACATACAAAGGGTTAAAATACCAATGTGATTGTTTTGGTCAAGACTCTTCCTCCAGAGCAGGTTACAAAACTCTCTAATACACTCCCAGCATGATCCCTCTCCAGGGATCAGCAAAAAGTTTACAACACACTCTCTGCTTCTAAACTGGTTTAATTCTACTACAGAAGGAGAGTTTCTTTCACACACCTTTCTCCCTAGCACAAAACCCACCTGAAGCTGTGGTAGCAGTGTTTCTTAGCAAGGTAATTCTCTCGGGTACCAGAAAAGGCAATTTTTGCCTTATGAATGGGCTACATCTGTTTCAAACAGAGTTCCTTAGGGTTAGTTGAGAAAATCCAGTGTGTATCCACAGTACTTCCTTAGGTGCCATGGTCCCACTCAGGGGGGAGAAGGCAAATGGAGACACAGCAGAACCCTCTTCTCACTGAGAAAGCCATCTCTGATGGCTCCCCTTTGTACACGGGTGAAGAGAGGCCAAATGGGTGGATAACTTATGGTTGTATACTTAGACAAGATTACCCAGGCAATGAAGTTGAAGAACAAGCCTCTAAGAACTGTGTGGACAACAGTGGATAATTTAACCTTTTGGATGAATTGAAGCTATGCTATTTTTAAACTGCTCAGTGATTGCAAGCAGAATAGAGGCTGAGTACAGGCTGAATACTCAGTGAATGCATCAGTTAGTTAACTCTTGTTTCACTTCAAATGTGTATTCCTCAACTGGCCTATCAACATTAAAGAATTTTGTGAATAATTTTCTTAAAACTCTTGTGAAAGTATTGCTTCCACTTTTGAATTAATTCTCATCCATGATTTACTTCTCCGTAGCTGCTAACCAAAATAATCTGTAGAGTTTTTAATATTGAAAGGATATTTTTAATTCAGAACTACTAATAACTCTCTTTCCTTCCACCTTTTCCTGAAAAACACTTACACTGTCATGTATCAAATCTCTGTTGTGACCTTTTACACAGAAACTGCATTAACTATAGCTTTCTTTTGTCCTTCATTACCTCGTACTTCCTGGATTTACACGGAATGATGTGTGTCAGGGAGCAGAGAAAGGCATATATCTGGTATATCTATTTCTCTTTGGCTCATGTTAGGAGTGGAGAAGCAGGAACTCAGTGATAAGCATTAGAAGTATTACTGCATTACTGCATCTGAAACCTTATTTTTGAAAGTAAAAAATTAAAAAATTCAGCAGGAGATGTGAAGCTTTTGCATAGGTGTGAAAAATATGACCATACAGCCCTCACTAGAGCTTTAGTTTGTTCTTTCTACAGATATGCTGCTCAATCCATCCTCCCATGCCCAAGTGCACAAAAAACTTATTCTAGTCCAATGATGGAGTAAATCCCATGGCTAAAAAAAAACAATATACAGCTGTGAGCAAGTGATAAAACTGCCTGCCAGCTCAGCTGTAAAGGCACGTAGGAGGGTTTTCTTCCTCCCTCTGGAGCAATATGAATAGAGTTATGATTGCCACCTGTGGAGCTTTATCCTATAAAGCAAAATGACCATGTTGTATTGCAACATTTCATCAGCGTCTCATCAGTTGTTATTGGATATGTAATGACACTTCAAAACTGCAGGGTGACCTTCCTTCGAAATAAGATGATATCAGGAAGCCTTCCCCCCTTTTAAACTTGAAAGCCCTGTGATGCAAAAGTTTAATGTGAAAAATTATTAATCCAAAGCAGGATTAATAGGCAAATGGAAGGCAACTTGGACATAGGGTTACAAATTTCATGATTTTAAGAGACTAGATATATGTGTATAAAAACTGGAGGTCCTAAGGTTTCCAGTCTTAGGTCTGAAAAAAACCCCACTCTGTAGACAGGACGGGGCAGAGATGGTAACAGTGAATTTTTATAGGGACTGGACTCCTGAAGCCCATGAGTGTTACTGGACAGCACACAACTCAGAAGTCTGGAGAATGAAGGTTAAGCAGAGACTCAGGGCTTCCACACTTACTGGTGTGAATTTGTCAGCCCAGAAAAATTCAGATCAATGCCTAAACCAAAATCAAACTTTTCAGTGTTTATAGACTTCCAGTAGCTAGAACAGGTGTTCTTAGATTGAGAGGGGCTTTCTGAGGTGCCCTCCCAAAAAAAATCAATGGAAAAAATAATAATTTACAATAATTATTTACAGTGTCAGAATGTGTAATGAAATCATTTTGTAGACTGCTAGAACCTAAACTTAGGTTATAAAAAGTGTGCTTCCTCAAGCTGGTGAAAAGCTTTGCAGAGCCCATGAGCCATATGCCAAGCCATTATTTTTCTCAGCCTCTTGCAGCCTTGTTTTGCCAATAACAGCTTGATTGGTTCCTGAAGATTTCAGATATTGATAAGCTCCTGCAAAACTGTTACTCGCAATATATGGCCATTCAGTGATTTAAGTGGACTTCATATGAAAGCCTTCTGGATTTTTAAAAGCACTAAAAATTGTCTTCACTCTATTCTCACTTAAGCCAAAGGGACACCAGAGACACAAAGTCAAGTTATCATTAAATATACCATCTTATGCTCTTCTAGGGATATCGTTAGTAGCTATCAATCATGATTGTGCAAGGATAAAGATTTTACAGGGTGGAACCTATATAAATACAAATAATCTGCTGCATATCATGCAGCACAACTGCATATAAAAGTGTACATAGGCCCTGGAGAGAGTAATACTCATCATTCAGCGAGGTACCACCACTGACAGACACAGATAAATTAATTCCTACACGGTGAACAACAGGTTGCATAGCAACAGGCAAGCACAAGATAAACTAAACTGGTGGAAATAAACTAAACTTTTTCTGGGGCTTCAGAAAGACTAATTTTACAATGCTCAGGAAAACTTGAACGTGGGTAGAGCCGTTTAAAAGGATTTCAGATGAGGGTCTCACCAGTGCACTGTACGATGGCACTAATACTCGCTTTTCCCTACTGGAAGCACTTTACCTGATACATCCTTGAGCCACCTGCCCTTTTCACAGATTTGTCCTATTGTTACACCATGGCTGACCCAGATTGTTCTCCTTTGTTGTCATTTCCAACTGATAAGCTCAAGCTTCTGGAAGAAATTCTTAATGTTAGTCCCTAAATGCATGACCTGGCACTTTTCATCACTAAATGAAAATTCTCTTACTGCAGTCTCTTACTGATCTCTTATTGCAGTCCTTCAGGTCATCCAATTTCTTCTTCATATTGATAATACTTTCCAATTTTTGTCATCAGCAAATTTCATTACCACATTCCTACTATTTCTGCCAAAATCATTAATTAAACTATTACATGAGATTAACCTCCAAAATCAGTCACTGAGAACCATTACAAGCAATTACAGACAATCTCTTTCCATCACTATTCTTCTTCTTTCAACCAACTTGTTGTCAAGTTATCTTTAGCCAATTCTCCTCTTCCTTCAAAGTAATGTGAGCTGCTCTGTCTGATCTATGTATAGATCATAGATGTATACATAGTGGGATCCAGCAATGCTACTCAGGTGATGTGGCTGCATTTTTTATATTTTTTGATTGGAGTCAGAGAGAAAAGCATTGTTACTTGGGAACTTCTAACAGTCAAAGCTTGTATATGCAAGGAGTTCAAAACAATTTTTTAAAATGTATGAACGTATTAAGCAAGCAAAGTCAGATCCATCCTGGATATTTAAGAGTCTCTGAAGTACGGCTGGACCATCCCTAGGCTCAAGCTAAAAACCAGATAAAAAGCAAAGCTGAGAACTTGGACCCGAGGGCAACCTTTTTAAGACCCACTCTAAGATGCTGCTTTACTGAAATATATTCAAGAACTGTTGTCACAGAAAAGTTCAGTATTGACTGGGAGTGTTTTTCATGCAGTTACAGAGAAGCCAGTTCAAAGTCTGATTCTATTCAACGTTTTCACCAGTGAGCTAGTTAAATATCATTACACATGACCATACAGTTAGTGGAGTAACAAATAATGATGAGGGAAAGGACTCAGGCAGAACAATTGCTCTCACTCGCTGAGTTTGGTCTCCATTTAAACAGAATACAATTTAGTGATGCAAAATGCAAAGTTACACTTGTGGAAATCAAGAACCCAGGTAAAGGCTACAAGCATGACAGGCTGTATCCTGGAAAGCAGTGGCTAAAAAGCATCTAAGAATCATAGTAGACTAGCAACTAAACATAAACTCCTGGTGCATTGCTATCGCACTGCTGTGTGCAGTACTGGTGAGAGTAACCCAAGATTGCATCTAGATTTAGAAGTTATATCTAGAAAAAGTTGAAAATTCAGCTCCATGGAAAATAACACAGAATAATTTGAGGGTTGTAGAAAATGCCTTTCAGTGAGAGACAAAATAGCTCTATCCAGTTTTATCAAAAAGAGGAAGCTATGATCTGATTACAGAGCATAAGTGCATTGTCAGGGAGAAAACACCAGGTGTTATAGGCTATTTAATCTAACAGAAGAGAGCAAAGTGGGAACTAGCGGCTTGAAGTGGAATCCACAGAAATTCATGAGAATGATAAGGCACAAAATTTCATTGATAAGAATGTGCAAACATTGAATTTTCCTATTACTGACAAAAATCTTCAATTAAAGATTTGATCCATTTGTAAGATGTGCCTTAGAAAACCAGTCTGAAATGCTATGAACTGTTAAGAACAACTAGATGATCTAACAATTTTGGCCTTAAATTTATGCATTGCACACAAATGACAACATAATCTCTCCATCATCCCTCAGACATTCTATGTATTTCTTAGACTTTACCAAAAAAAAGACTATTTTTTCTATTAAAAAAATATATATATTATTAGTGTCACTTTCATCTTTCTCCAGCGATAAAATAAATCCTCTAATATCAGCACTATAACTGTGCAGACATCTAAAGAGTGAAATGATCACTAACACATTTTAGAAATGTAATAATTAAATATAAATTGGTTTTTCACACATAATATGACAAGTGCAAGGTCTGATATTTCAGGAATGACATGATTGATAGAAAGTACTGTACACATGCCATTTCCTTTCCAATGATATGCCCTGCCAATGGTATACAGCTCCCATTTCTACACTGATGGATCACAAAATACTGGATCTTAATCCTGTCACTGGTACATTAAAGAATATTGCCTGTCCTGGGCTCCGGGCCATATTGACAGAAATTCAGCATTTGTGGTGGAAGAAGGAAGAATGAAATATTTCTCTAGGAAGATGTTTTTTTTTTTTTTTTCCCTGCTTTTCAAGAGAAAATGTGCATCTTGAAACTAATCAGTAGCTTAGAATGTTAAAAGAAATCACAGCTGAACTTTACGGGCCAAATGGAGAAGCAGAAATATGTACCATATGCATTTCAATATTACAACCACATTATCACCTCTGGTAGTATTACTTTCTAAGGACTACACAAATGACCTGTGTTCAGGCATACATGTATATGTGAGAAACAAGGGTGAAGACGGGGTCAGTTCTGCAGAGATTCTGTGCAGAAATTTTAATTCCATCCCCCTCTCCTTCTTTCATTCTTCTACCTCTCATTTACGTCTCTCTCTTTTTTTTTTCTTTTTTTTTCTCTTGGAGGGAGGAGAGGAAACAAGGCGCCCACAAGTTTCTGAGAGTGCTCTGATTATACTCCTATCATGGATAAAATGAGAACTCTTCCTAGACAAATCACTCTGATACTTTTGAGAAAAATCTAAAATTGTGTTTCTTTTAAATAGTCAGCCATCTGGCTAAGATTTTTCTGTGAGAGAATCCAGTATAAAATTAAGTCCTCTGTGGTTCCCCTCATAGGCAATCAATGGAATCCACTTGTGAGCTTAGGTTAATCCTTCACATAGTGCTTACAAGGACAAATAATGTTTGAAAGCAAATTACAGGAAGTTGTTCTGCAGTCATTGCAAGAAGCTTGAACTAGTTATGGAAATCACTTGTCATTGGTTAGATGACTTCAAGACTCATCTTTGAAGAATGCTTTATACCAATAGATTAAATAGATTTAAAGACATTGAGACCCTGCAAAAACTTACAGATGTACTTTTCTGTTTCTCCTGAAAATTCCTCTTGTTTTATACATTAAACGTTTTATACTGGGTAAATGAATTACTAAATTTGTTTCTTTTTCTAAGATTAATGTGCAGGGCACATTAATACATTTCTAAGCATTAATGTGCTTGTTTGTGTGTTGTTTTTTCTGACAGGTTCCCATGCACTAATATTAATTAGATGGGTCCATACCTAATGTAATGCATCAAGCAACAGGAAGAGCTACTTTTGGGGTAAAGTAAGCAAAAGGAGAGACAGAGAGAGAGAAAGGGAAGAGGAAGACTCCCCAGTGGCCAACTAAGAGAAAGGATGGGAGTTCCCAGGTAAGTGTCCTCTTGTAGGTGTTCAGCAACTTGGTTGAGTTTATTGAGCTCCAAGTGAAAAGTGAAGTATAGAAGTGGAAATAGTAGGCTCTTGGCACTACAAAGGCTATCATGCAAAAACACATATACTTATCAACATTAAATTACAGAAATAAAGATCTCAGTAACTGAGGAGCAACAGAATTTGAACTTGAACAAAGATGCTTTGTTTTATTAATTAGATCAATAATTCCAGTCCTCGGGGGAAAATGTGTCTTTTCATTTGGCTTCTCAGGTGCTAATTAATCCTTAATTATCTTCATGGATTCATGTATTATTCACTCCACATAAATGTATACTGTAACCCCTTTTTGACATATGTGGTTAGCCAAACTTCAGGGCTGGCAGGTTGCTTGAAGACATGCCGGTAACCAACTAAGGTGATTCTTTGATCCAATCCTGTTTATTTACATCAACTTTAGGAAAATATAACATCTCTTATTTATGGGAATTCCTTGGTAGCTTCAGTCCTTTATCCTCTCAGTTTTCTGCCTTAATAACACAACAGCCAGAAAAACCTCAACAGCATTTCATCTCTTTTCTTTCATGCCCAGAAATAGGTACCCACATTTGGGACTGAGTCTGCAGCCTAGTTCATTGAAGAGCCTTAACTGTCTCTCTCTTTTTTTCCTTTTTTCTTTTTTTTTTTTTTTTTTCCCTCAGTGGTTTTACTCCTCTGTCTTGATGCAGAAACAATGCATTTGGAGGAGGTGAAAGCACTGAGAGGTCAAAGCACAAAACATAAGAGGGAAAGTGCTGTTATGTAGGCAGAGTAGCGAAGAGGACAGATGAAGTCACTGTACATAAACAGAGAAAAAATACATGCCTCAGGAAAACATGGGAAGCAAATAAAATATATTTGAAGAGGTGAAACTTAAAATGGATATTCACTTGAGCACTTATCCATGTTCACAAGGCATTTTCTCCCATAGCACCCACAGCCACATGCAAAAAGCTTGTGGAAGACAATCTTTCCCAGTATGTTATATTGGGAAAAAAAAAAAAAAAAAAAAAAAAAAAGCTTTTCATAAATCTGAGAAAAAAGGGAAGGATATTTTGATGTTGTACTTTGTTCAACTGAAGATAGAAGTGCCTTTCTGTTTTCTGCTCTCCTTTTCCTAAGCTAACCTAATTTCTCCTGATCAGAGATTGAGTGATTTATTCTAGCTTCTGCCAAATGTCACGGCAGCCAAAAATCTGTCAGAGCCTATCCTCAGCTCTTCCAAGCTCTGCTATTCCTATGAGAGCAGCTGGGACAGGTGCTTGGAGAAGGGTATTCTAACTTTATAGAAGGGAAAGGTTGAGGTCCTTAGGTCACTTTTTTTTTCTGCAGCTTTATTGGTTTCATACCAAATAGGAATCTGGCTTCAGAATTATGATGGATGAGTCCTTTGTCTGACTCGCTGATCTGGACAGAAGTGAGATAAGTGAGAACTGGTTTGGCATTTTAAACTAAGGTCTATCAGAGAAGCATTTTTTTTCTGTTGATGTAAATAAGAAGGTCACGTGGAGGCACACCAGATACACAGAAATATACCTAAAAATGTGCACAGAATGGAAACAACCCATGCACACAGAAGCCAAAGAAACCCTGTCTGATCTTCCACTCATTTAAAGCCTGTTTTGATAGATGAGGTGGGATTTGAGTGGGTGTTGATATTTGGTGCATATTCTTTCCTGATGTCTACACTAAAAGTGTAGTTACTCTAGTTCTCCTGGACAGGTACAAACACCATAAATATTTTCAAAGACTGCAAGGTAATGATATCATGCCAGGAGACATGTCACAAATAAACAGTGGATTGAAGGAGTATTTGTAGTGCCTTGGTAAATCAAGCACCAATCCAAGTTCTTTTCACAATTTAGAAGTTTAATCCTGAACTGTACGCATTTTCAGAATTTAGAACTTTGGAAGGGATAAATCCCTCCATTGACAATCGCCTTATTCAAAACCTTGGACTTCTCCAAGGATAAATACATCTTTGTGTGTGGCAACATGAAGACTGATAGCACAGTTTACAAATCCCCCACTAAAACAGAGATTCTGTTCCTTGCTATGGATTTCCAATGTTTTACATGTCTTTAAATATTCTGCACCATAGCGTTAATCTCTTTGCAGGCATATGTGTGCTTATGTAACTGTCGCTGCATCAGGCCCCATATGGTTGCCTTACTGCATGGGAGCATGAATGTGCTATTTTAATTCTCTCTTTACTGCTTTCATCCAAAAAAAACATCTTTCCCGTCTGGTCCATGACTAGATACATAATAAGGGTTACTATAACCTGAAGAGAAGTGAAAGCCAAGGGGAAAGTGAGAATGCGTCCAGAAGAAAACATGGTGGAGGAGGTTCTTGCACTTCACTGCTAAGTGGAGAGTGAGTGGTGGCCTCTGTCAAGTGCCTGTTCACAAATGGGTGCAGTGAGGGACATGAACAAGAGGAATCAGAAGTTCTTGTGTATCTGCAGAGAAATAATCTCACAGGGATACAGAAATGTGATGGGATAGCTAACATGACTGAAGTGTTGCAATGGCTTTCCATCCAGATTTTTAACAGCCACACATACTTTTCAGGAAAGCCAGTCTGGAAAAGCAAAGAGGAACAATGGTGCTCTGTGTAAAGGAGGGGCTCAAATACACACAGGTTTGCCTGGAAGCAAGCTATGAGCCAGTCAAAATCTTATTGGTAAGGATCAGAGGACAGACCAACATGTTTGACATTGTGGCGTGTAACTGCTTAAGTTACCTGACTAAGAGTACAAGGAAGATGCAACCTTCTATAAACACATCATTTTCACAGGCCCTGGTGTATTGGGCTTACATGGCAAGGTTTTGGTAGCAGGGGGACTGCAGGAGTGGCCTCTGTGAGAAGAAATCAAGACTTTAAGCACGAGAACATTATTTCTCTAGGTTTGTTGTATGCAATAGTAGGAGAACATTTTCTCCAGAGGGCAGTAACTAGACTTCTACTTTGACATTTTCATAAAGAGACCTATATAATCTCTACCAAATACAGAGGAAGCCTATGGAAATTAGCCTCCTGTGCCTGAAGTTAGTCTTTGTACATACCCCCTGATGTTCTGCTTTATAGCATGTCTTTATATAAAAGTAGATCAAATAATTGGATTGTCATAAAAATATGGCAAAGGTACTTGTACAGACAGGGAAGGCTTTTTTGATGAAAATTTCAATTTTGAACTTCAGGAGATGCATGATGATATTAAATTATATCACAAGCATCCCTATGGTTGCAAAGACAGAGATAAAAGCAAAGTATGGACTTATTCTGCCTTCATTTCTCTCTCTTTGACCACCTAAGCTAATGAGAAAATGAAGAAAAAAAAAAAAAAGTATTTAAATATTAACACTTCCTAGCTTTAAAAAAGTATTTTTTTTTTAACCTTTATTTACCAATTAATCATTCCATTTTTGTAGGGAACATTTCGACTTTCATCCTAAGATGCTTATACAGGTAATATAAATTTAAAATTTGCTTGGGTACAAACACAGGATTGGATTCTTTGTGAGTCAGAAGTGAAAGCAGAAAAAAATAATTTTCTGCTGGACCATAAGGCAAGTTAGTCAAATGTCCAATGAAACTTGTTTATACAGCACTGTAATAAATAAAAATGTTATATATGTGCATCCTAATCACATCACCAGTCTAAAACATTTTATATCACCCTGAAGATCCTTTAGACAAGAGTTTAAAGCTAATTTTTTGCTTACCCAGTTGTTTTTTCTTTTTTCTATTTACATGCCTTGAATATGCACAAGGTTAACTTTGAAATAGGTGATGTGTTCCCTCTGTGCTTTCCATATTGGGAAAGATATTTTGGATATGTATCTGTTTTACCTTTATTTAAAAGGACTTGACAAATAAATTGTTTCATACTTCTCTTCATGATCAAAAGAGAAAAAGACCTCGGTAAGCCATGATCAAAAGAAATTTAAAAACAATCCTATATTAATTCATTTTAGCAAAAACAAATAAATAAATGCAATTCAGAGAAGACTGAACAGACAGATGGCAAATAAAAATCATAAATAAATAACAATAAAGTTCTGACTGTGCATAAGGCCTTTCATGCAGTACAAAGAACCTACAGAGACAAAATCAGCTGCAAAAAATGTTTTTACTCTTTTTATGTAAAACAAAACTTTCTGCTTAGGACTGAAAAAATGTTTACTACAGATACCTTGTTTCTACACTCTTGCATGGATATTTTTGCCTCATTGTGCTAGATATGCACAATTTTTACAAAGGAGAACCATTGGAACAACCAGCATGAATGTTGGATGAGAATGTCCTTAGATTTAAAAAGAAAAGAAAAAAAAAAAAAAGGTGATGTTGAAATGCCAGTATCCGTAGAGCAACATTTGTTACAAAACTGTTGAAATTAAACTATTTTTAAGTATTTAAGTTCTGCAATTGATTCAGTCTTGAACACTATTTCAAAAGTTGTGCCTTTCTTTTAATAAAGTATGAAAGTGCAGTAGGTTACAAGCCCACAAAGATTTAGGGATACTTTGTTTAGAGAGTAATAGTACTGATTTCCATGGATTTATCAGGGTAGCAAAGTTTATTATGTTTGTTATGTGTGCTCTAAGGCAATTACAATGCTGTAAATATTCAGTAATTTATCTGTGACAGACCAATAATTAAGTCTATCAACTAGAGGCAACAAACTCATGTTCCAGTATTTACTTGCTAAAATAGCAAGTAGTATTTAAAATAAATACTACTAATATACTCTAATATGCCTGAGATGATCACTATCTTCATTATCTTATTACAAAGAATTCACTAAACAGCAAATAGGGGATAACTGACATATAGGTGATGAATTTAAAAGCTTTGTGAGAAAAATCTCTGTGGGTTCTTTCTAAAATCAATGAGTAAAAGAAAGTTCTCCAAGATAAAAACCAGAGCAGCTTAATTAGGGTCCAGCTCTGAACCAGCTTTTGCAGGACGCTTTCAATTAGCTATAAAGAAAGCCTGGGGAAAGATAAGTTTTATGAAGACCCTACTTTGACAGTATAAAATTGGAACCCTGGCTGCTGGAATGGTTATTATAATGCAGGACCTTAAATTAATTACCATTACATATGAAAAAGAGGAAAAAAAAATAAGATATACCCAAATGAATTAAAATAGAATGGACCATAAACAGTTATATCTTCCAGTCCTAAACTTCAAAATAATGACTTGGGAATAAATTCTATAGGATGTCCAAAGTGATTTACAGATTTATCATTCTCCTCCAGTATTAGTATTACCATTGGACCCTGAGGCCACTGTCAGACTTTTCAACAGATACTGTTCATACATTTTCAACAGTTTAAAGTCTAGGAAGACAAGTGACATTAGAGAGGAGGACAGAAGCCTAAACTCATATACACATAACCAACATATATGCTATATTACTTACCTAAATCTAGCAATTTCTTGCATTTTATAGATAAGATTGATGGGATAGCACATTATTTAGGTTGCTTGACATTTCCTATTACAGTATACTGCACTTAGCTGCATATAATCTTGAAAAAAATGTATTAGTTTCAATTGAAACACTTTTTCATTCTGAGGCCAAACTTTGGCAGTATCTGTGTCAGGCTGATTCTACTCTCCCTGAGGATAACTATAGGGTAAGGTAGATTGTAACTCAGGTAAAAGGTACTCTGAGGGCTATTTGCCCTGTAAAAATTTGGTGATCAAATACTTTGAACTCAGGCTTCTAAGACTTATCTAACTCCATGTAAATACAACTAAAATTATCCAGGCTGGAAAACTTAGTGTTGCCATTTACACATATCCTGTAGAAATTTCTGATCTTAACAGCTTTGGCTTGGTGTAGATGCTTTCTTTGTTTAGTGAGGTTGCTGCAGCCAGTGCAGTGTAAGACCTCCTATGCAGCTACTAGTTTGGATGGCTGTGGGCCAGGAAGAATCCAGCGGCAAAATCTGTACATGGAGTGCGAGTGCTCTCCTTGGTGTTCAGTGAGCACTGGAAAACTGTAGACCTTCAAAACTGAAAAAGACACAAGTTGATCCTAAATGGGTTGGCAAAGACACAGCCAGATGGAGAGAAAAAAAGAGCCAGGAGACCCGGAAGGAAACCTGGCAAAAAGTGCAAAGAAAGGACCAGAGGGGATAGGGAGCTAAACAAGCTGGCAAGGTATCGGGGTACAGAAACTGTAGAAAATATAGGGTACATCTGGACAAGTTCAGAGTCAGGTAGAGATTACAGCAGATGTTTGGAGTGAGGATAATGCCCTGCTACATATCCTGTTGGATAATGCCCTGCTACATCCTGTAACCATGGAAAAGGGAGAGGAGGATTCCTGGACAAAGCCTACTTGGTCAGTTGAACAGTCTGCTTGTTATTCAATGAATTTCTTAATAAAGTATTGACAGATAATGCTGTCAAGTGGACAGGGAAGAAATAGCTTTTATTTATGTGTTAATTTCAAAACTCTTATCATAATATCTCAGATTCTCAGCTTGCTAAGAGATGCTTTGTCCAGTGCCAAGACAGGAGGTCTGTAAGATTCAAATCCCCCTTATTCTCAAGATCTGGTAGTGACAAGTGACCAGGAAACCCTAATGCACTACTTAATCACAAATTACTATAAACCGATAGATATGAAAAAGGCAATATAAGTTTGAGTTTGATCAAACTATGAACGCGATTATTTGACATGGCATCAGTTAAACTAAGAAATGACCTTAGCTTAAAAAAATCTGTATTTCTGTCTTCTGCTTTTAGTAAAATTACAGAGAGCTACACTTTCCCCTTGGAAAATAACACACTTCTTGAGCACATGCAGCAATACAGTAGCAATTTCTCATTTTCCTGCTTTATAGTGTGGCTGTATTTATCTTTCAGTACGATAAATAACAAATTCTACAGACCTCTGCACATTAAACAATGCCAGAATATAGAAGTGGCAATGCTGTTCCACATTACAAGAAAAATAGATAAAATGTAAGATACTTCAAAGTACTTTCAGAAACTTTGGATTTTGTTATTGGTATGTAAATAAGTGATAAAACATGACAATGCTAAGGTAGGTTTCAGTGCTATAAAATTTACACAGAGCAAATTATTTTCACATATATGTGAGTGAAAGGAAGAAGGGGCAATACCTCCCAGATCAAACAACATTACCATAAGTTTCTACAAACCTTGAAATACCTACACTGACACAGCAACTCTGTTCAAAACATTTCAGCTTTCTGACAAAACAGTTGAGAAACACATTCTGAATTGCTCCTTAAGATTTCCTTTCTAACCCTCCAAAAAGATTTTATTATTCTATTATGTAAGAAATAAGAAATAATGTTTTGAGCATTACCAAGACAATAACATGGACCTCTGGCCCTGTCTGCTGCCTCTCGTCAGTCTCTTTGAATACCCTTCCTTGCCTGCAGGTTCAACTCGGCTGTTGATGTGGCCGCTAAATACCATACCTAGCAAAATCGGAGAAAGTGAGCACACACCCCCAGCACCGCTAGAAGTGACAAACATATAATCACGTTTCTCATAACATATAATCAGAAGCACATAGTAAATGATCAGGAAAATCTATTCTCTCATCTTAAATTTGTCTAGGATTTTAGGAGTTACTTGCTTTCATAGAATTTTAAATTGAAACTGTGATTGTCAAGCTAATGGTGTACTTTTGAATTTGTTATTCTACTTAGCGATTGTTTAGGCTTTGGGATTCATTCTGATATTGTCCCCAATGCAAGTTTTTTCCCCAGTTTCTATCTGTCACCGCAACGAGACTTGCTTTTTAATAAAGTCACATAGTTAATTTGCTAAAACCTCTTGTAGTAAATCCCTTTAAAAACATTTTCAATGAATTTTTAAAAGGCATGCTACATAATATTATACTTACATGTATGTGAGATAATTACCATGCTAAGCACCCAATTTACAATATGTAAAGGCTGTAATGTTTTGCAAAGCAATTGTTCTATCTTTGCTAATTACAACCTTGATTGTAACGCAGCAAATGTTTCTAGGCATCTGTAACAAACATTTTGAACAGGATGGTTCTGATTATGCACTTTTTTTTTTCCCACAGATTACATCTTCCTTATCTAGTTTACCTGTCTTGCAGCTCTGATAAATTTCAAAGCAGAGGAGCACCATCTAGTTGTTTCTACACCAAAGCTGCTGCCCTTTTCCTTACAAGCATGCTTTTGACAGTATTCTTTTCAGAGGTTATTATTTACAATAAGATGGTAAAGAATCACAATGGTATACTTATGTATAGATAGGCATGAACTCCCTTTGTATTAATACCTATTTCTACGTGAATATAAGAAGATATTCAAGCAAAGAACTCAGCCTGTTAGAAATTGCTTGGTTCCATTGCTTGTGTTACAAGCCAAATTTGGATAGAGAATATCTCAGCCTCATACATCTGCAGGAATGACCTCAGGAATTCCCTTGTCCTGTTCTCAGGGGTGTGAGAGTGACCTGCTAGCACATACTGCCTCTGGCAGATTCCTCAGCAGCAGATGTATAACATACAGCTTGCTAATGTGGGTTACGTCCCCTCCGTGGCTCTTCAGCCTTTCATAAAGTAAACACCTACCAGTCAGGTGAGTTTATGGTTTTCACTTTTAAATTTAACTAGAAAAAATGTATAGTGTTTGGAGCAACACAATCAGGATTTTTAGTCCTAACGTTAGCAGCATTCTCCTTATTTAATACAGCATAGGTATTTTATGCAGATTGCAGAAAAGTGCAGAGTCAGGATCATTGTAATCAGCTCACCCACAAACCAATACTGCAGACTATCCACTAAAAAAATTAAGAAGGATAATTTTACCTATGAGTTCTATAGTTTGTCAGCATGCTTCCATGTGGTATTTGCATTACTACCAGGAGAAAAGAAGTGCTTGGCAAAAACATATTACCTAAAGAGACCTATATAACTCTGCCCATAAAAGAGTCTGGCAGGAGAACTAAGAAGGTCATTGTATCATTTTTACAGTTTCCCAAGTGAAAATTATCTTCATCCTGAAAAACTTCCTAAGGCTGCATATCAGAAGGCACCTGGAGACCTACACTATATTCTAGATCTTAATTTAAGAAATCCAAAAAGACTATAATACACAGAAGAAAAACTGTCTTATCACAGGCATATTTCTTTGCCCTTGACTGTTAAAAAATAAAATAAAATCCAAGTTACAAACTAAACAGGCTGAATCATTGGACTGGGATGAATAAAATCAGCTATGTATTAACCTATTCTCAGAGACAGCAAGTAAACCGAAGGTGGAGAATTATGCACAAACGTATAGACTTAATTAGGGAGTTGCTATGGGACAGCAAGGAAAAGCAGAAAGCCCATTTATGCATGTCTTTTGTATTACAGTAGAGCTTGTAAAGAATTATTAGTTGACTGAAGAAATAAAGGGAATAATGAACTTGAGAAACAACACTCCAAGCTATTCAAGATAGAAGCTTGTCTTAACCAGTTACACAACACACTTCGTGAAAGTTGATACCCTGGGAAACAGACGGATGCTACAAATGCAATTCTTTGAAGCAGACTTTCATAACTCCTAATGAGGTCAGGGTTTAATACGAAACAAGCTGAAGCATTCTAATATTGGAAAAGAACATTGAAAGTTAAAATTACCAAAATGTTTTTTTATGAACTGGTGCTAGTGGTCAGAATGTTCTTCTTTGGGTTTGTTTCTCCAGGAACCACTAAACTAGAGACTGTAGGGACTGAAAGGAAAAATCCTTTAAAACAGCAGATGCCATCTCATTTTCTATTAGGAACCTGGGACTCTGCTGACCTTTTGTAATGTGGATCTTGAAAATTATCCTGACCAGACATATAAATAAAGATAGAAATAAACAAACAAATCCAATAACAATAAACACAAATATTAAAGAGCAGGTAATTCCATATTTAGTATATATGGCCAATACATTGTACCGAACTTTATTAAGACCATTACACCAGCACCTCCTATGCTTCTTAAAGCCTGGTAACCCTGAACTAGTTAAAAAGAGCCACAAAAATGAACAGAGGAAATAATTCAATATGGACATCAGTCAGCTACCCCCAGTGGAAGTAGAACAGCATGTCAGAATATTAAAACAAAGTCACTGGCAAATCTCCAGGACAACAGCTGTACCATACACAGCAAAGTCATATATCATAACAAACAATCTCTGTAGGAACGGAGACTATCTAAATAAAGTCCAAAATGTTTCCAATTCTGTGCTTCTTGGGAAGATCTATGATAGCCAAGGATGCTTTTGATGATCAGCCCCAGATCACTATGTGCTTTCTGCATCCATGCAGCAAGTCCTTCAAACATCTTTCTTAAACCCCAAGGAGTGGGGTGTCCTTGTACGACTTAACCCTTCCACAGGTCTTTGTGAGATGCAGCAAGGCCTTCCTATTGCCATGTCAACCTGTTTGTCTAAACTACACAAATTTGTTGCCCCACCTCACTGTTGCCAATGCTGCTGCCTTTCACCAAATGCGCTGAACCACAATGTGTTACAACATTAAACAAAAAAAAAAAAAAATTATGCTTGAGACTGGGGAAAGCTTAAAAAGAGCATGAGCCCTGCCAGAGCTGTAGCTAGAGGGAAGAAAAATCCAGCTTGGTAATATTCCTTTTTATCCCCAGCCTCTATTCACAATGAAAGGTATGAATTGTCCCACACATCTCCAGTGGGTCGTTAATTCCTCATCTTCTCTGAGCTGAGGAATGAATACCAACCTTGTTGAGAAGTGCAGCCTTGGCAAGAGATGTGCAGATGCCTCAAGCACTCAGAAATATCACCCATACTAAAAAATTTCAAGCCTGCTTTAGGGTCAGCAGGCTGACTGAGGGACTGGGATTATAGTTATTTTTGGGAAGGAGAGCTGTCACTCTCCATGAGAGAACAGTAAGAGCCTAGGGTTAAGCTGTGCATAGGACTCCAATTTTCCACCTGAGCTATGAGTACACCTACCAGAAGTGCCTACCTTTTTGTTCACATAACACAGACTGCTGCAAGCTGCCATTTATTCTCGGGTCCTCAGAAGCAGCCTGGAAGAGGAATGCTCTAGACCTGACCTCCCTCCCACACCTTCCTCTTCCAATGCCCCAGTGAGCTGCTGGCCCAGAACCAAGGGGTAGGGAGCTGCAGAGGTACCAGCACTGCCTCAGCTGCTGCTCCTGGTCCAAAATGAAGTTTCCAGGCTTTTTTTGGTTTGTTTGTTTTTCAAGAGGGAAAAGGCAGGACAATGGCAAGGTCAAAAGAGCAGCAAGGGAGGTGTTATAGCAGCGTGTTAAAGGAAAGTGCATTAAGCACTCTGGCAGTGGCGGACAGACAGCTCTAATCCATTAGGGAGTAATACTAATTATTATTTTTTTAATGGTCTGTAAAATTATTGGTTAGCTCATCTTACTGCTACAGTGTTTGTTTAAGGAAAGACTACTCGGTTTAGATATTAGGCAGCCACTCCAGTGAGCAGAGACTGACCCCTTTCAGGTGGCCGACAGAAGTGCTGTGCTGGTGGGCACGTGGGTGGTGGTGCCGTGCAATATTAGCACAGGAAATTTTACGCTATGCATTTCTGCTACTGAGGAAAGTCCTTTCTTCTCTCCTTTGCATATTTAGAGGAGAACTCATACAGGCATTAAGTAGTGTTTTTGTTTTGTAAGTGCAGTTGGCCAATTTAGTAAGTACGCTTGGTAGCAAGGCTGATGATTTCCTCTATAACTTCATGACATTTTTTTTTTTTCCCCATGATGATTTTTTTCTTTTTTCTATTTTTTTGTGTGTGTTTCTGAATAAGTGTGTAGCCAACAGTGTTTGCCAAAGACTTGCTTCCTTACTAACAATCTTACCTGGACCTCGGCCACGTTCCTTCCCTGCTACCCTCTCACTTTTCCAAACCCCTCTTGCTCTCTCTGCTTCCTCTTTCTGTATTGCAAATACTGTTGAAGGGAGAGGAAAGCTCTCTCTCCTTAAAGAATATGAACTACTCCATCCTGTTTACTTCACGTTCGGAATGACCTCCTGGTCAAAACAGCAGAGCTGCACCATTTTATCACAATGAATTACAGCCTCTTGAAACAATGAAACTTGAGTTGAAATGTTTCTGCTGAGTGTAACAGGACATAAGGGCACCCAGAAAAGAAAAAGCAATGAACAAACATTAACTAATTAATTCTTATAACATTCCTATGCTACAGGGAAGTAGGAACGATTAAATCAGACTGATAAAAAAAATGCATCTCCTTACACCTTGAGAATACATTATTGTAGGTTTCTCACATTAAAAAGTAAAAGTGTTTACATTAATTCCCCACCACCACCACCACTTTGTTGGTACCTGTTTATATGCAGCAATGAAATCCTTCAGTCGTTATCCGTGAATCACTTTGGTTACTCTTAAACTTAGTAAATAAGATTTTTATCTCTGTTGGTCAGATAGCCTACTTTCAGAACAGGACAGCAAGAACACTCCTATGATATAAAATAAAACTGTTGCAAAAATTGCTAGCTATGTTTCTTTCTTAGTTTCTAGGTGACTTGTGAAATTCAATTGAGACTGAAAAGTTATATAAGAATAGTTTTTTTAAATGAAGAGGCTGCTTTCCCTGAAGCATTTCAGATTAATGATGCTCCTGATTTTCTCTTTGTCACCAGAAGCATTGATCAGCTTTGATTCACATAAAGATCATCTTCTGTGTGCTTCTTTCTTGTGATTTGATGGATATAATTTAATTTTCTAAAACCTAATATGCCTGTTTTATTAGCAGAAGGGTTTTTTGTTTGTTTGTTTGTTTTTGATTTTTGCTTTCCATTCCCCACTCCCACCCCTCTTACTCCCAGATTATGTACATTTCCCAACTTCTACAATCAAATATGACTTTTGCAGCACTACACGTCATATTCTGGTTTCATAGTCCAGGTGAAGGGACCTGGTGTTACAGTCCTGGTGTTACGATCACAGACAGGTCTGGAACAATGAATGTGATTTTCCTTTTTCTCTCTGACACCAGATATGAATAAAGATCTGTTGTTTGGTTTTGTCTCTCTCTTTTTTTTTTTTTTTTTCTTTCTTTCTTTCTTTCTCATCCAACATAGGGTCACAGTCTGGAAAAGCATGGATCACCACTAAATAATGCAAAGACCAGAGGCCATGTTTAACGCTGCTGTCAAAAATGAAGCTGTTGACAGTGAAGCGCACTTAAGAAGTTTCTCATCTGCAACACCTCCTTCTAGCCCCTTCAACTCACTCTAAATCAGATTATTAAAGTAACACTCTCAAAAATGAGTCTTGGAGGAGAAGACAGTACCTTTAACCCACATGCAGACTACAACATGTCATGAAAATTAAACAGCTTGCTGCCACTAAGAGATAGTATCAAACAATAATGGAATGGAATTTATGTGTATGAATGGAAGGTGTCGTCTTAGGTCTGTGTCACCCCCAAAGATATTTGGTTGTGGATGTACTGCACAACAAAATCATACAGCCAGCTATTCAAGGTCTCTGCATCTGAAACAGAAGGAAGCAAATATAATCCTTGGTGTCATGACATTCAAAAATACCCCTGACATTTATCATACCGAGAACTATGATGAGCCTAATTTGTAGCAGAGCTGTCAAACTGCATAAAGCATACATCATCCCAGTAGTATTTTCACTGTGTTTCTAATAAGACATATTGTATCCAAAGTTCTCCCTTTATAGGGGCTTCCTTTATTATTGACCTCACCACAAAAGACATAGACCTCACTCATCCTATTGTTTCTCCTTAGCTTTGCTGCTCCTGGAGTCTCTCTCTGTAATAACACTTTGCCTTTTCCTCAGCCTCGAGAGACATTCAAATCCTTTTTATAACCCAATATATTGCCAGTAAGAACTCTTTGTTCCAACAGGAAAGCAAAGCAGATGAATTCTTCATCTCTGAGTATGTTCCTAGAGCAGGAATCATTTTACAGTCTCATTTGAGGCTTTATATACTACTTTTTATTTGAGCAAGTATGGTGACGTGACTTTTTCATAATAATATACTCACTTGCTTTTTGACTCATACATTTTTTCTGCTGTCTGCAGGTCCTACATGAGAGTGTGTAATAAACTATGTCTTTGCTTCAACATTCCGCCTTTCTTTAAAATGTCATGTTTAGACCTCATTTTCCAAACCAATTAACAGTTTTAGGTGCTCAATCTAAACATCTCTAAATATCTTGTTTCAGAGGAAGGTGGACAATATTTTCTAAGATTGTCCACTGTAACAATGTGTGTACATACTTTGCCTCTTATAAACAATGCTACCTCACTAGTCAGTAAGAAAGGGTAATCATTCATTTGCTTCTAGGTAAGAGCAGTTACTTTGGGGCAGTCATTAGACTAAGCCTTTGTGCTGTAAAGGAACAGTGGACTTCCATAATGACTTCTCTATAGGCCTGTATCTTAAGAGCAAGATGTTCTATACAGTAACCACACCAGAATGTAGGTGCCCAAAGTTACCACAAAAAGTCAAATCACAGGCCTGGAGCCTACTACTTATGCCCAAACTGCTTTGACTGTGAGCCATACCCTTAATATCTTCAGCATATGAGTGTCAGGCCTTACATTCTTGCCTAACAAAACCAAGGTGAACACTTCAACTGAATGAATAAAAAGCAGTTTCAAAAATGTTATGTAGCTGTGCCGGGCTACATGAAAAAAAAAACTTCTTAACTTTTCCAACAGACATCTCTTTACATATAGTAATGTAATATAAGTGTGATAAATTAACATGATACAGCAAGAACAAAGTAATCTTTTAGTTCACATGTTTTAGTGTTTAACTTTGTGTTACACAATATATCAGAATCACATTTTGTGAAAGAATACAGGAACTGAAGTTGCAAGATAGTCAAAATAATCTTACTCTTGGACTTTGTCCAAAATAATCTTTGTTTTAAAACTTTGGGATATCCTATAAAAGTCAAGTCCCAGTCCTGCTACCAATCAATGGCTTTCAATATTTTCTAGTCCGTGAATTTCTAAAGTTTTTCTAGTACATATGCATGTCATTTTATATTTTCTTATCCGTGGATTATTGCATAACAAATAATGTTCATATTGCAAATCCCTATGAAATGATCTACATATCTGCAGCTCACAGGGTAAAAACACTATAACAAATATAATTCACAAAGTGTTCTGCAAGCATGCATAATGGCACTGATCACTCCTAACTGGGGAGCACTCTTTTACCTTGTTTCATATGTTTTGACTAGTCTGACAAAGTCGCTTACTTTTGTGATAGGTTTTGTTGTATTACGATTATCCAACTATATTCCCTCAGTGCCCCACTGAAAAGGGAATTTGAATTGAACTTCAAAAAGCTGAAAAGCAAATGGGTTAATCTTTAGCACTGCCAAGTCTCCAGTCTGCCATTTACCTTCTTCCCTATAATCCATTTCTGAATTTTCTTCCACTTAATATTGGATGGGTCACGTTCATTACTGGCTTCCCTAGAATTACATAAAGGATTAGTTTGACCCCTGATGACTAAAAATATATGATGAGCAATGGAAACAATCGAAATGGTAAATGGTTGTTTATCTAACATTTGTCTCTTGTTCTGGAACAGTAAGTTTTGCTGTTAGCCTATAATCTGCTTGCACATGTAACAGTATTGAGAGTTATACTTAGTTCTGTTGTGTTTCTTCCATCCACTTACTCTGATAATGGATAAAACTAACTAAGCAGAGCTAGAGGTATGCAAAAACATTTTGCAGCTTATTCCTGATACTGTATAGACATATTTGAATAGGACGGGGAAACGAACAAGCAGAGTTAAATATATATATATGCAGACCAACTATTTTATTAAGATATAAAGCACAAAAAGGCATTAGGTAATGGGAACTCAAGTTGACACTATCTATACTGCTTTTATATACTTACTGCACTAAAAACTAAGTGCTCCATAACATTCTGGAAGACAGCATTCTTAACGATGATCTGTTCTTTAAAAATATTGGGTTGCAAGGGGTGAAGGCTAGAAAAATATTTTCACTGGCCTCATCTACAGCATAAGGTAAAAGATATCATGGACTGCTGGGAGCGTGCAGCTCGACAGCATCTTCAATTGATCCAAGTCTGATGTTTTTCAGCCCCTTCCTTAAACATGCCACCCTGTCCCCTGCTTCACACCGGCATTGTTTCTCAGAAGTCATGTGGTGATCTAGTTCAGGGAGGTGATCTAGCTGAAAATTTATAGGTTAAAGAATAAGTTCGGTTGGAAGGGATTTGGGGAGTTGGTCTAGTCAGGAACAATGCTGAACTGAGAACATGTTTGGATCTTTCTGCACTTCGCTCAACCCAAAGAAATTATATTCCACAACCTCCCAGGGCAACCTGCTGTGTTGCTTGCTCTCCAGCTACCTCAGTCTGAGAACAAGTCATCCTGATGGCCCCCCCTGAGAACAAGTCATCCTGATGGCCCCCCCTGAGAACAAGTCATCCTGATGGCCCCCCCGAGAACAAGTCATCCTGATGGCCCTTCTCTGAACTTTCTCCAGTTCACCCATGTCTTCCTTGTACAGGAAGACACAAAACTGGACTGTATTACTGCCAGAGATCCTTCCTGCCCAGGTGTAGGACTTTGGATACATCCCTGATGAATTTAATGAGGTCTCCATTGGCCTATTCAGGTTCTTCTAGTTGGGGTCATTCACAGATATAATGCATTCTTTTTATACAGCATTAAGGCTCTCACATATTTGAACTTAAGAAACATATGCCTGTATTCTGGGTCAGAGTCTACTTAACCCAGTAACCTCTTTTGGATTGACTCTCTACAGCTTCAGGATTTCCTAAACTAAGCATAGTTGTGATATATTTAGTAGCCTTGGTATGTTTTCCTTCCAGAATCCATTTGAATTCTGTGTCCACTTTTGGAACCCACAACACCTGTCTGCCAGGAGTTCTTCATTTCAAGTTCCTCTTCTATGAAAAAAAAAAAAAAAAAAAAAAAAAAGGCAATTTTCTTGTTTGTTCTACATCTGCTTTCTGCTAATTTCTTTTGATGCCCCTGTCCTTTATTTGGAAAAGCAAGTGAACAGCCACTCTCCCCAGCTGCACTCTTCAGGCCACTGATCATTCTGTAGGCCCCTCTTACATCTCCTCTCAGTTGACCGTTTTCCAGGCCATTTCCCGGCCCACTGAATCATACAGAATCTATTCCATACCTTTGATCATGCTGGTCACTTAACTTAGGAGACAAGATCTGCCGACGGTATGCAAGCAAAGCATAGTTACATGAATAATAGTGCTCCTGGTTTAGCTGTCTATTCCTAAGAAAGAGTAACAGTGCATGCCTTTCTTATGTGTACCACTCCAACCATAAGACACGTCCAAAGCTCTGACTGGCAAGTAGAGCAGTTAAGATGCCTTCAAATGAGCTTTGGTCATTCATGTCAGAGAGAGATAAGAAGTTTACACTTACCATTGTTCTCTTTCCTCTATGTACTGCTTCAGGAGCTGAGTCAGCAACAGCCAAGGTGAATCAGCACATTTCCTGCCTCAATTCACGGCCTGAACTCTGAATATACCCTACCATCACTTTTCCTGAGACTCACATAAACTGTGGAGCTCGCAGCAGGAGGTGTAAACTTCTTAAATTGTTCTCACATGTATCACCAAGACAGGCCTGAACATACACAAAAGGATAATGTTTTTACACAGTATCTTTGGGGTTGCTTTACCAAGTGAGAATAGGATTGTGAAGCATTTTGGGTACCCTGCCTTAATGTCTTCCACAGTCCACATCTGCATCTCCACAAAGAACTGGATGAAAAGTAAGCAGTCTTTGGTCAGTAGTCGAGTTCTTCATTGCTTGGGAATATCATAAACCTTCACCATAGAATTTTAGTACCGAGGTCGGATAAACTGGCTTTTCTACCCCTTTACAGCTGCTGTCACAAGCCTGAACTACAGGCAATAAAAGCTGTTTAGAGGGCAGATGCATAAGCCTTCCACACCAGCAAGAACAACATGGACACCTGCTTATTAGCATGTTGTCAAGTCATGCTCTCAGTTATATGATGGGCTGTTATTTTTCAGCATGGTGCTGTGTTTTTCTTCTGTGATAGGCCTTTAGGGTCATAGTATGTCAAAGACATTGTCTCACTGGGTGAGTTAAATACAAGGGTAGGTCTCTGTACTATTATCAGCCTTTCACAAACTCAAAATAAATCTAATGCCATGTCAGCAGATTAGCTGTGGTTCTAAAAGGAGTGATTTCTTAAACTGCAGGGTGGAAAGAGAAAATAAAATTTGTGTCATTGCCTCAGATAAAAGAAAACAAAACTGCACTTTCCTTTTCTGAAGAAGGCCTTATACTTAGGACATGTCATTTGCTTGATCATGAACATCAGCATTAGAAAATGAAAGAAGTCATGTCATTGATGAGGACATTTAACAATTTGTAAGGCTACATGATCCCTAATATTACACTTCCTTGTGACAAGAAATAAATGTCCCTCATAATTTTTCCACCTACTGTCAAACACAAATAAGGAGCAAGACTATCTGTAAAGGTTTTTGACAATGATAAATACACATCTATTTGATAAGCTTATACAACATTCTTTTTATAATATTACACACAAAGATCCTTTGGCTATTCAAAATATATATATATATCTGTTTCCTTGTTTTATTACTATAAACTAACACTTTACGTAATATATACTAATAGAAACAGTAGAAATATAAGAATTTCTTTTTGTCTGTTTAGACTGAACTACTTTGCAAAACGAAACTTCCACTGTTCTGTGGAATAGAAGTACAAAGCTAAAACACGTCTTTTTAAGCATCAGTCAAACGAGGAAAAGAGGAAAACAAAAAAGCCACTGTTGGCACTCTCAGGAGGCATTCTGCTTGTGGAGAAGCAATGAGACTAGAATGCCACTGAGACTACTGAGGTGTGACTCCTATATGTATCTACAACAGTGTCAACACAAACTACTGACAGCATGAGTGTCAGATTACTATTCAGTATGGAAAATGGCAGTGTTACAGTATCGTTTCACCAGTATAGCCGCAATTTTGAGCTATATTAGCACCACTTCGGTCTTGTTTCCTGATCTGTAATTCTACTGTGTGTGATCAAAATTCACTTCTAACCAGCTGGAGCTGGCCACACCTGGGCCCAAAGGCATATTCTTGGTGCAAACTGGTCAGGAATGATTTTGCTGACTTTTATACCAAGTAGGATAAGAGAAACAAAAAGGAATATGGGGGGCAATATATAGCACAGGGAAGAAAAAGACTAAAATTATCAATGACATAAATTCAGATTCCAGTGATCACACTACCATAGTACCTGTTTTTTTCTAAGAAAATTATTTTCTGGACAAAGGCAACAAAGATTGAACCTAGTTTACTGTTTCATTTGATATGCAGTAAGTTACTACCTCACATGAAGGTGGTGTTCAAGACGTCCTAAGCAAGGAAGGTAGATAGGGGTAAGGTGGATCACACTAGAAGGAGTAGTAAAGAAGACTCTAATGGTGATCCTGAATGAGCAGTTACAATCCAGTCTTAGTACCAGTTAAGTCTTAGATCTAGTTAAGATCCAATCTTAGTTGCTATTTTCATTATAAGCTTGGAAATAAAGCGTGTGCTAATGAAATTTGCAGAAGGTTTGAACAGAGGCCTTATTAAAACCGGAATACAGAAACAATTGGATGAGCTCACATACTGGAATGCAGTGAAATTAGAAACTAATAAACAGGCAGCTGCAATGACAAACCTCATCAGCTGGAAATATTAGTCCATCACAGAATAACTAACTGGCCCTGAGAAAACAAACACGTGATCCTAGGACAAATCACTATTGTGGTTTAACCCAGCCGGCAGCTAAACACCACACAGTCGTTCGCTCACCCTCCCCCCTCCCTCTCTGGGATGGGGAAGAGAAACAAGAAAAACTGAAGCCTGTGGGTTGAGATGGAGACAGTTTATTAGGACAGAAAATAAAATAATAATAATAATAATAATAATAATAATAATAATATGTATGAAACAAGTGATGCACAATGCAATTGCTCACCACCCGCTGACCGATGCCCAGCCCAATCCCGAGCAGCCGGCCCCCAACCCCAGCCAGCCACCCCTATATATTGTTTAGTATGACGCCAGATGGTATGGAATACCCCTTTGGCCAGTTTGGGTCAGCTGTCCTGGGTCTATCCCCTCCCAGCTCCGCTGCACCCCCAGCCTGCCCGCTGGCAGGACAGAGCGAAAAGCTGAAAAGTCCTTGGCTTAGTGTAAGCACTGCTCTGCAACAAGTAAAACATCAGTGTGTTATCAACATTAGTCTCATCCTAATCCAAAACATAGCACCCTACCAGCTACTGGGAGGAAAATTAACTCTATCCTAACTAAAACCAGGACAATCACAGAAAGTATATCTAGAAGT
Source organism: Oxyura jamaicensis (assembly GCF_011077185.1). NCBI lineage: Eukaryota > Metazoa > Chordata > Aves > Anseriformes > Anatidae > Oxyura > Oxyura jamaicensis. Next base: position 94,504,864 of record NC_048895.1, on the reverse strand, counting down.
CCAGTATTAACATCATGGTACATGGCAACTGAAACACTACAGTTCTGTTAAGAGAGTCACGTTCAAACTGGAAAAGGTACTGACAAGAACTGTTACAGTTACTGAGAAAATGAGGAGCCTACCTTGACCGAAGACTCTATGATGGTTGAAGCTGGCGATCAGGGATGCTTTCTGGTGCTTTTTCCATGGAGGCAACATGTGCATTTGCAGCTTCTCCAAGCATTTCTTCCCACCTCTGCACCTATAATGGCCAAGAAGCATTGCACAGAAGACCTCTCCAAATATGTCCTGATATACAAGCACACAGGTGCTAAATAAACAGATCGACTCACTGGGATTTGCTACTTTGGGGGAAGTAATGCAGCTCAAATTTTTCAGTTTAACTGGGATTCATGATTCACACCATGAACTGTTTTGATGCCTAGGAAGCATTTATAAATTCATGGAACTGTTATTTCTTTGGAACATGAGCTATTCTTTTTGATTATAACTTCTATGTCATAGTAAGTACTGACTATACAGAAACCATGTCTTGTAAAGCCTGAACCAACCATGAAGTCAAAACCATTTCAGAAAAAAAAACAAAAACAACAACAACAACAACAAAAAAAAAACAGTAAATTCATTGGATACTTTCAGTATGGTACTTACTTGCCTCTGTAATAAAAAGGTGGATAGCCGAAGCCCAACGTTCTTTGAGTAGTCCTTTGCTCTGATAACGAGATGTAACAACTTCTTGTAGCCACTAAACTTCATGGTCTCTATGACTGGAGAATCAGAATATACAGCTCTAACTGTACATTTCAGCAAATCCCCCTTAAAAGTCTACTTAGAACTACTATAAAACCTGCTACTACTTTTCAGCTAAAGGCTCAGACACATCCCATGTTTGTTTGTTTATCTGTTTTTTACTGAAGGTCTTTTAGACTTGCATCCTAGATTAAGTATTATGCTTGGACACATACAAATTGATGTATTTTGCTACAATTGATGCTGAAATTTCCCTTTGGCTGGATTTTTTTATTATTATTTTTTAAGTTTTATTAGAATCACTCGCTCTAGGATCTTGATGTTTCTGTCAGCTTTGGTTATGTGGATTGAGTGGATTTATACCACTGACACACCTAAAAACTATTTACCAAAAAAATGTAGTTTTCACAAGTATGTTGAAGATAGTACCACCATTTTCTTACTAGTTTTCTTATGTCATAGTTTCCAATCCCACACAAATCCAAAGAGACTGTGTGAATGTATCCTATTTTGAAATGACGTTACTCATACATGCTCTACAGAATTTTATGTGCTTGCCAATTTCCTGAACAGCCCAATTTCATTATGTTTTTAAACTCCATTGAAAGCTCACAGCTATTTCCTAATTCTACCCATAATCACTAATTTAGCAATGGTTCTGAATCTAAGGAAGCACTAACGTGCAGTAACTTTGTTTTGCACCTCTATTGCTTCTTAATTTCTGCTCCATCATTTTTCAGATGAAGAGGATTGCACGTTGAAGGTCTCAGAACAGCATTGGTTTATGTAACACCACAGCAATGCCGGTGCTTCTGCGTTGTGTACACCATGTAATGAAGTTGCACATCACCATTTTATTTTAAAAAAGGTGTGCTCCTTCTTTCTCATCGTTAATGTCCTTATGCTCACTAATGTCATTATTATTATTGCACTAGGGAAGACTTTGTATAGGCTTTCTATATCTTACTTCTCTCTATCATCACATTTGCTACACTCCAGCTTTCTAGCACAGAGGTCATTTTCCTTAAGGATGGGCTCACTGTCCTCAGTACAATTGCCCTCAAGTCATTTTGGACACTTGAACAACCACCGCCTGGCCTTGCCTGTTTGCTAATCCCCATTTTGTTGGCTTGCTCAGTACTTTATCTCTTCACACACTGGGTTCAGAGGGTGCTGATCTTCTGACACACCTCCCTACAAAACAAAACTCTCCAGAGAAGCCTCCTGGAGAGCGCACACCATGAACACGGACACAAAACCCTGGTGCACCGCTTTGCCATAGCTTCCCCTTTTTCAAAACAGCTTTGAAAAACACTCTGCTGGCTCCCCCAGCACCACCCTCAGCCGGAGCTGCTGGGACAGAACCCTTATTTTACTCATGCACGGCCTTATCTTTAAAGTTTCACCCCCAGAGCCTCCCATCAAGCTCCGACAGGCGCTGCTCTAACAACCCCCGGCCGGCCCCCGGCCGCCATTTCCCGGCCGGCACGCAGGCGCGGCGGGGCGCTGCGCAGGGCGCAGGCCCGGCGGAGCGGCGCGGAGGCGGGTTTGAACGGTGGCGGCTACCGGAGCCCGGCCGCTGATGGAGCCCGTCCTGAAAGGTACCGCCTCGGCCGCCCTGAGGGGAGCCCCCGGGATGGGGAGGGAGGAAGGAAAAAAGAAAGGAGGCGGCCCGGGGACAGGGCTGGGGCTGGCAGCTGCCCCGGATAGGGCAGGGAGCCACCGGCTGCAGCCGTCCCTGCGCGAGCCCTGTGGCCTGTCACGGTTTCTCCAGCTTCTTTCTAAGTTTCTGCCTCGTTAGGTTGCCCTCTTGACTTTCATTTTGCTGCCACCTTTGAGATATTGTAGCGCGAGTGGCCTTCTCCAAGAAACCGGCTCTTAGAGCTCTTCTAGTTCAAAACCCCTCCAAACACTTCCTGATTTTTCTTGCTTCATACAGTAGGAAAACTACAAAGTGTTTTGTCTCTTGTTGTGGTATATTAGCTGAAGTTGGCTAATTATTGTACACCATACCTTTGATCCTGCTGCAGGTACACGCTGAAGTAGAGTTCCCCTACAAGGTCCTAGTTCAACCTTCACTAGTAGGCTCCAACCTGTTTTTGTAGCAAAATTATACCTGTGAGGGTTATGAAGTATTTGATGCAAAAGGAAGACATCGTTTCTCTTTTTTAATTTTGAACACAAGTGCAACGTTTTTCACAACAGGGCAACCAAGCAAAAAAAAATGTGACCGGCAGAAAGCTGTCCTGGTCCTCTACCAAAATGAACATGGGTAAAAACAGTGAACTGGAGTAGGCTTGACCTAAGGTCTCATAGATATCTGATGTTATATTACTGATCATCATTTTCTTCCTTTTGGTTTCACTAAGGAGGTGTTTTAAGTTTCATAAATTTCATAAACAGATTAAAAAAATATAACAATTGCGAACATTAATCTAATAATCTAATCTAAAATACTACAGTTAGAGCATTATTGTGTTATACATTAAAAAGAAGACATAATACTGTATAATAATGATTTGGAAGGGCATCTGTAGTAACTAAAATAGTTAAACAGTATTTGCTAAAGGTGAACTTTTAAAATTTAAATTGATGCTTTCAGATTTATTCATGACTTCTGAGAACTGTCTGGCCTGCAGTTTGTTTAAAGTTGGTTTTGGTGAACTGGCATTCTTCCAGTTCTCAGGAATTCTCCTGGTCCACTATTCTGAAGGGGAAATTGGTATGGCCAATCCAGCTATAGGTCATCCTAAGTCATACTAACGAAGGAATTATTACAAGTTTCATTTGCTTATCCCTCCATGTCATCTGGGATTGTGACTTTTTTTTTTTTTAAGGCTTTCTCAGCCAAGGCTGATTTCATTCCTCTAAGACATTCTTAATCTGGTTGATAGAGTAAGCCGCTTAAATGCGATATTCCTGATGTTCCATAAAACAGCTGACATGAAACTTCGTTAGCCCCTGTGATAAGTACTTAATTTCAGGGTGATTCAATATCAATAAGGTGGAATTTTAAGTCAGTTGGAAAGTGTTAAATGCTGTTTCTGTAGAGTTTTATGGAGGTTTGCTGAAAGACTATGACTTTTATTTCGTTATGTCTGGTAGCCTGTGTTACAGCAACTATTTTTAACATTTTTGGTTAACCTGAAGATTAGCAATGGTTTAATCGAATGGGTAACCAGTCATGTAAAGATACTGCTTGATTGTTAAGCTGGTAATGTATTTTAAAAAGTGAAAAGTTGTGTAAGAACTGTCAAACTTCTTAGTTTGTTATATTTCAACTAATTTAAGGGACAGCAATACTCTAAAAAAAATCCGTCGCTAACATGCGATGCTCAGTTTATTAAAAGCCATACTTCACAGAGTCATAGAATCGTTAGGGTTGGAAAAGACCTCCAAGATCATCTGGTCCAACCATCCCCCTACCACCAATGTAACCTACTTGCTACTGAATGCAGCGTGTATTAAAGCAATTTTTTTTGGAAAAGCAGTTTAACTAGTTTTACCTTAGTGAACTTAAATAGCTGTTGTTTTTTCTCTTCTGATCCAGGTATTTGTGCATTTGTAGAAGTTTGGTCATCTAACAGAACAGAAAATTACTCAAAAGCCTTTGAGAAGCAACTTCTTGACATGGGAGCAAAAGTAAGGAAACTTTTTTTGAAGTAAACAGAATTTAAAAAAATCTCATATTCAAAAACCAGCTTATTTGTTCTGCTTGTTTATTTCTTTGTAGTAGGAGTTTTTAAAGGGCAGGAAAAAAATAATTAGAGATTCAAATAGATGAACATGCTGTAAAATTATTATTAGTGGCAGATGGGAAATGCATTTAAAGCCTCCTTATCTGTTTAAAAACCTCTTTGCATATTGATAGACTAGCAAATATATCTCATAAAGTGTTTTATATACTATCCAGGGGACAAACCAAATCTAGGGGTTGAAAACCAAAGTTATTTACGTTTTGTTTTCTTTAACTTCTAGGCAGCTGGTTGTTGTTACAATGTTTTCTAACCTATGTACTGTTACATTTTATTCTTCTACTCACTCCCACAAATATGGTTCACCAGAAAGTGCTAGTAAAAATACATCTGTGTCAGTGATTTTTCTGTATCAAACATACTTTAGCTGTAGGAGCAAAATATGTTTAACTGCCAGCTGTAAAATTTCAACTAGACAGTGAAGTCAGACTAGCATCTTGCCTTCTTGCACATTATTACTGGTTAATGGAGATTTTTATAACCCACATTATGCTCTAAATAACACTTGTGTGAGCTCCCAGTGCTTTTTAATTGTGCATATGTAGGTGTATCTCACTGTCATTTAGGAAGTTTTGCTAACATCTCCAAAGTCTCTCTGACTGTATGAATTTAGCTGAGGTAGCATGCCAGAACAATAGGAGAACTGTTTTTATTAAAAAGGAAATACAACTCACAATAAGTAGCTTGAGTAATAAAAATCTCTTGTTCTTTTGGGCTGTGTTGTGAGATCTGTTGAATTTTGTTCTGACGGCTTCACGTTTTTCTTGTGGAAAATATGATAAGGCTTCAAATTCCGTAAGTATTTTGAGTTGATCTGAAAGCATCTGCGTATGGTGCAAGGTACAGACAAATGGTACAGATGAGCCTGTTCAGCAGCTCACTTTGAAAAGAAGTGGTCCTTCTCCTTCATTATTTCATTCCTGACCAGACATTCCCTTCTCTTTTACTGAGCTGAACACATGGTAATAAACTGGCTTGGGTCACTAGGTAAGGAAACAAATTTTTGACTTTGTTTTCCACCAGAGTGTTGGTTCAGTCATACCAAGTTAAGGTCAGCTTATCAACAGAGGACCCCCAGGGTAAGGGATGAGACAGGAGAGGGGATTGCTGCATGTGACAATACCTTGACTGATTCACTCTTCATGGAGAGAGGGAGGCCTAAGGTGGTGCTGCTCCGTAATTTGGAGGCAAAGCCATGTCAAGCATGATACTAGCATAAGTGACCACGTGTTTGTATATGCAGTCGTAGCTTACTCTGAAAGAGACTCATTGCTCCTGTATACCTAGATATTTAAATCTCATGCTTCTTGTCTTCTGAGGAGCAATAGATCAGCTTACCATCAAAAGTATTTGGAAAAGCTAAATAGTTTTCTTAAAGCCAAAAGTAGATCCAACACGCTTGGAACCAGTGACTCAATTGAGAATGCAACAGAAATCTACACAACTACTTCTGTTTGACTCTGTTGAGATGCTGCTGTAAAATATGAATTATTAGCGTGGTGACATCAGTACAATCACAACAGCTGATCAAACAGTCTTATGTTTAGTTCCAATGAAGTGAAATTTTGGTTGTAAAGAATGGATTTCTAGAACTAAAAAGGTTATCATTTAGTTATCAGTAAAGGTTGGTAACTGAAGATTTGTAGCACATTGAAAAAGTCAGTTGTGACCTTAGCTGTACTAGCTTAAGTTTTCTGTATTTCTCACACTTTTTAAAGTGTTCCCATATGATTAATTTTCTTAGCAGCATCAACCTCCCTTCCCACAGAACTAAAAGTGATCACTGTTGTTGAGAATTAGTGTAAAAAATGAGGTTAGCTGTAATCTAAGTCTGTGAGTTCTTTACTAAATTAAAGATATAATTGGCATTTTTTGGATAGTGACAGCTAATTTCTGTACTGTCTGTTATATAATAAATAATGTTGGGCTACTTAAAGATGTTGTAAGAGTAGTGATACAGCTGGAGTAGGCAAATGAAAATAATAATCTAGAAAAAAAAGAAGTAGAAAATAAAAGGCTACTCTAGCCCTCTAGCTTGTCTTGCATTGGTTTGACTAATCAGATTTGGGCTTTGATTGCTTCAGGCTCCTTACAAAGATGGGAAAGATCAAACAGGTCCTTGACATAATGTTTTTATGCTATTGCTCTATCCAGAAAAACAGTCTCTCTAGTTTCATTAACCTTTTCAGATTTTCAGACTCAAAGATCTGCTCTCTGTTTACTTCTGCAGGTTTCAAAAACTTTCAACAAGCGCGTAACTCATGTGGTCTTCAAAGAAGGGCGTTCAGCTACATGGAGAAAAGCACAAAAGGCTGGTGTAAAAGTAGTTTCTGTACTATGGGTGGAGAAGTGAGTACCATTGAGTATAATGAATGTGACCCCTTCCAGAGAATAGATTCTGGTATTATTTATTAAAAACTTAAAGTACACTACCCATTTTTTTAATGTACTTGAAACAGTGATAAGTCTATGAGTAATTGATGACTTTTCTGTAACGTTATTCCTATAATAAAAATGCCTTTCATACACAAAAAGGTACCATGTTATCTATTGAAAAATGAATGTGTTGAAGTAGTTGCATGGTATATTTTTTAATCATGTAGTGTTCTAATCCTTTACTCTCAGATAGCATACATAGTCAGAGAAGAGCAGATATTTATGTTGAGTTGAATTCTTCCATTTCCACATGAAAAAGCACACTTCTTCAGGGACAAAAATGAAGGAGGTAATTGTACCAGTTCTGTAATTATTCCCCATTGAGAGAGTATCTCATAGCAAGAAAAAAATGATCCATATCTAGCTTTTAAGACATTTGGCAGGTTCAGCATGGCACCGCTTGAAGATTCTCAACTACCACAAGGAAAAAGTTAAACTAAAACCAAAAAAAATATGAAATTTCAACTTTGCAGCCGTCCATGAAAAAATTTGTTTGTAGTCCATGGCATTTCCTCTGAGTTTAAGTTTTGTGAGGTCTAACTTAGATTTCAGATGAAGTGTAAAAAAAAAAAAAAAAACCTACGAGTTTTTAAGAGTATGCATGTTATACTTGAACACTCCTTTTGTTTATTTTTGTAAATTACTGTGATGATGGACCATGTCCTATATCAGTTAGGTATCACATGCATAGAGAATTAGCAGTCTGCTAAGTTCTGAGGGGGGAAGTAACACTGAGCTCTGCAGCCAATTAAGTGTAGGCCAGTACAACTGCAGAGCTTGCAATGCAAGTCTGTGAGCCAACAAATTCATGCAGTTATGCTGAGGCAGAATTTTCCTGTTTTTATATATATATATATATATATATATATATATGTATGTATGTATGTGTGTGTGTGTGTGTGTGTGTATGTATATATATATATATATATATATCAGATACAGAAGTTATAACTTTACAATCCAGCAAGCCTTAACACTGATGAAGAAATCTTGTAAGTTCTCAAAAATGCACTAGGGATGCAAAATGTTATTTATGTGATTGTTTCCTTCTGTGACCTCCAGCTATCTGAGTGCACATAAGAATGATGGTCATTCCAGTGGGATATTTGGTTATGTTTTAAATATGCTCCCGAGATAGATAAGTGTATAAATATGAAATCAGAAACTGTAGTCGCAGGAACTCTTAACTCTTCAAGGACATGCAGGTGTTATAGTAAAAAGAATCCCAGAAAAGTCCAGGTGAGTAGTCATACAGAAATGTGATCTCTGTTATAGCAGTTCCACCACAGGAGTCTCCTCAGCAGTACTGGAAGATGTTGGGTGGGTGAAACGTTTATAAAATATTTCCATAGTATTATTACCTAAGTGGTTGTCAAAAAATAAATTAAATAGAGCATAAAATTTTATGTAGTGGGATGACGTTATTTCATCGTAGAATTGTAGAATGGCTTGGGTTGGAAGAGGCCTCTAGATGATCATCTTGGATCATCTAGTTCCAGTCTCCCTGCCATGGGCCATCAATGTGGTTGAAATCCTCCACCAGAATGAGAGCCTGCAAGCGTGATGCTTCTTGTAGCTGAAGCAAGAAGGCCATGGTTATGTTCAGAATATTGCCTGAAATAGCAGCAAGAATGACGAAGTATAAAATAGTTTTATCACAAGATGTAGTTGAAGAGACAAGAATTCTTCAGCCCCAAAAAGAAGTGAGAGTGGAGGGGGGAGAGACTCCTGTGAAAACAAAGGTTCATAAAGAGAGACTGAGTAGGGAATTAATGTATATTATCCTTTCCCCAGTGGAAGAATTGGAGAGTACCACATGAATCTGGCTGGAGGTAGATGCAGAGAAAGTAGTAAATGATGATTTTTAGCGAAGCATAGTAAGGCTGCAACTCCTTGTTGGAGAATCAGTATAGACTGCAAAGATTTACATGGGTTTTACAAAACATTGAAGCAATTAAACACTTAGTACTATGTTTATTTTTTGATAAAATTGTCTCAGGCCATCCCTAAACCATAAATCTGTTGAACATAGCAAAGTAAACTGGGAGTGTTTTGCTGTGTTTTCATGTTCTTACATGCTCCTGGGCATCTTGGTATTGGAAACAGGATGCTGGAGTATATTCTATTTAATCTGGACCCTACTCTTTGATGTTTGACTCTGAAAACGCCAGACAAGGAAGCAACTCATAAACAATTACTCCAGCATTTCCTTACTCTTCTGTTTTCTGCCAAATATTTTCCCACTTAACAGTTGGTGGGCCCCTACTCCCAAAAAGTTCTGCATGTACACTAGTGTTATGTTCTCCTGAGCAGTACTTGAGCCTTTCATAGGAATGTGCCAAATGATTTGAAAAACTACAGTGTTTGATTTTCTCCGTGGGAAAAAAAAATATATATATATATATATGTATATGTATTAGACTGTCAGGGTCAGTGTGAATGTTGCCTCAATTTGTTTTGAGTGCTGTTTCCAGTGATTTGCCTGATATTTTATTGGAAGCTTCTGCTTTGTAGTATGAGCATCTGTTTGAATCAAAACAGAATGAAGTTCCATAGTTCCATTTAACAGGAAGTAATTTTATATAGAAGAAAACTTTAAAAATAAGATGACAATTGAAATTTAAAAATATTAAAAAGAAAACTGTTCCTTTTTTTTTTTTTAATTTTCTAAGAATGATTGTTATGTCTAGCTTTAAAAATAGCGCATTAAATTGTGGACTTGCTATAAGATTCATTTAAATATAAGTTTAATGCAAAATGAGTGATGCTTTTGGGATCACTGAGGTGTTTTTTTAGTGCCACTTCAACTCAAAGGCCTTAATGAGCAGTCTTTAAAAAATAATAAATCTCTAGATAAAATAGAATTGCTAAAATCTGTATCCAAAGTAAGAACACTTAGTTCAAATCTAAACATGATTGTGAAACTCTGTTCGCAGTAAAGCTACTCAGTCATGTCACAAATAAGATAGACCAAATCACTTACACTCAGATTTGTTTTCAGAGCTTAAAAAAATATTATAAGATCTTTAACGCTCAACCCTTTTTCTGTTTAGCTTCTCTGAATTAACTACATTAATTATCTGATTTAATTTAAATTTTAATGTATTCTACATCTGTGCTGATAATTATCTAGAATTTAATAATAGCCCCTGAAGTCAAACAGGTTGAATATCTAATTGATACTCCAGAGACCTCTACATTCAGATAGTTTGACAAACATTTGTAGCGGTTTGGCTCTCTTTTTTTCTTCTCAAAACAGTAAAGCATTAGATTGCAGTTCGATGAATAGAAACTAGCAGTTTGCATTAGCAGTGTGACACTAGGTGTCGCTAGCATCACAGTTTTGAATGCTGGAGGAATTCTAGTAGTCTGCTAAGTATTCTGTAATCTTTCATGTAACGAAGTTGTATTATTTAGTGAAAACATTATTCAGGAATGAAGTGTTACAAATTTTGACTAACATAACTTCAATTAATGTACCGATAACCAAATTCTTGCCTCAACATCATCCATGAGGTACACATATACAATATGGTGTATGACATTCCAAAATAACATGAGTCCTACCAATCTAAAGTCAGTCTTTGAATACAGAAAGATAGAGGCAATCTAGGGGTAAGTTATCAGTTTGTTTTTTTTTAATTATTAAACAAATATAAATCCTTCCACAGTAAGGGTCTGTTCTAAGCATTGCCTACGCAAACAGAAGGCAAAAAAAAAAAAAGAAAAAAAAAATAATAATAATGGGTAAGAAGTAAAAGCCAGGTCCAAATGAAGCCTACCTTCTCACTTGCCAGAATAGGACCTTTGGATTTTTTTTTTCTCATTTTCATAACATTCTGTAGACTAGTGTCTTACTAGCTAGTGAAAGATGAAAACCCACAGTCTGCACAAAAGTCAGTGCCAGATTTCAGGTTCATATGAATCTGGCCAGAAGGACTTAATACAATGATTTTTGAATGTGTGCGGGAATAACATATGAGCTGGAATCTTTGACTTTCAGAGCATTGAAGCAGCACTTTAGAGGACATCATTAGAACAATGTTATCATGTCTTCTGTTTGCTTTAATGTATAGGGTTTTTTTTTTTTTAGCATTGCAGTAGTTATGCCAAGGATGCACAATTGGGAAGGGTATAATTATTATAGGGCTGATTTTTTTTTTTTTTTTTGCAAGATTCTCATTCTTAAAAATTAAAGATTGCATTTCTAATTTATTTTACAGGTGTCGAGAAACTGGAACGCATGTTGACGAATCTTTATTTCCTGCAGTATACAATAATGAAGGATTACTGCTAAAAGTGAGTAAAGTTTGAATTTCCTGACTTTAGGCATTGGAACTGTTTATTTTCAGAACTTTCTGTAAACTCTGTCCATCTGAATAGGTTTTTAAAGGTAGACTATGGCTGTGTTATTTGACATCTAAAGAAGAGATAATAAAAATTAAGTTTTTATATTGGTGAATAAAATATCAAGATTTAAATTAAGATTACATAATGATTGACTAATCCAAACCAAATGACTGCAGTGTGCTTTGTGTTTCATTGAGCTGTGATTAATGCAGAAATCCTGATTTTGAAAAAATAATAAAAAAAATAAAGATCTATTGAGCTTTAGCTTTTCTGCAAGCAAAAAAGAAAAAAAAAAGAAAATTAATGGCTTAGATGGCTTTTAATCTAAAGTATCAGTTTAACCTTTCTGTCTTCATATTACAGTTCATTTTGGAAAATGTTAACTTCTGCAATTGTCTGTGATTCTTAGAGAGGTGATTATAAATAGCATAGTGCTAAACATTGATAATTAATACTGTGATAAAAGTAGGCAAGTAAGAAGTCTAGTTACTTTTGGCCAGTTTTTTACCACATACTTAAGCTTTTATGTATCCTCTAGCACAAATGTATGCAGCCAAAAGACTTTGTAGAAAAATCTCCAGAAAATGACAGAAAGCTGCAGAGAAGACTGGACAAGATGGCTAAAGAATTAGTTAAACAAAAGATAGGAATTAACGCAGGTAAGTATTCCTTTGGACTAATCTTCAGATATTTTGAAATTATTTCTTTAAAGCACTTAAAGGCAGAGTTTTTTAATTTCATTTTTACACTTTTATGTATCTCACCATAACAAATAAAGTTGTTTTACTTTTTACAAAGCTATTTGTAAGTTTGTGGTATTAAGGTACCTGTAGTGGTTAGGTATGAGGAACTTGATTTTTTTTTTTTTTTTTAAGAAAATAGAACTCATTCTGAAGCTGTTATAGCATGTAAATATTAATGTACAAATGCAATTTCTTTGTGCAGAAACTGATACACCAGTTTTATTATTTGAAGATGATGGTTCACTTGTGTATAGCCCTGTTAATAAAATAAGAATCCAAAGCAGTGCAATGGAAAGAAGAATAAAGGAGATGAAGGAAAAAAGAGAAAATCTTTCTCCTACTGGTAAGAAGTTAAATTTTATTTATTTATTTATATTTATATATATATATTTATTTATATATATTATATATAATTTTATATTTATTTTATTTATTCATGAACATGTACAAATAGCTGCCATCTTTATTGCTACATTTCTTCCATGCTTTTCTTGCTCTGTCCCTCAGAATTATTTTCATACTTCTCTTGAAACATTTCCTTGCCTAGACTCTAAATGAAAATGTTTGATTAGAAATATATAAATATTTAAACTAGACATAACTTGTGATTCATAATACTTTATGGGGATGTGATCTGACCATTGGAATCAGACAGCATTAGTCATCATGTGGATAGCATTTCTCAAAACATCAGTCCACAACTCACTTGAAATGAAGACTTGATGTTTTGAGCTTTGAATCCCACTGACCTGGGTAACATTAAGGGATGCTGATCTAAATGATGCACACAGAAAGGGTGGTGCTTGTTTCTTCCTGCCGTCTGGTGTCAGAACTGTGGCTTTGCCTATTCGCCTGTGTTTTGCACCTGTTGCTTTGTTATGATATGACCTGAGTTCCTTTTAAGTGTGAGGACTGGACCTGAAAGCTGAGTATAAATTTTCTTCTTTGTCATCTGGATTTGAACTGAACCTAGAATCTGAGCTCTCAAAGCTCATCTCTTGTGTAAATTATGTGTCTCTGACAACAATACCTGAAGGGAGACTGGATGTACTCCCTTCGTCCCATGTTTTGAGTTGATAAGAATGCTTTCTGGTTTTTAGTTTCCATATTAAACAGGATAAAAGTAGTCATGGAAGACAATTTTTGCAAAAAGGAATTTCTTAATCGTAGAATGAATTGGGTTGGCAGAGACCTTAAAGATCATCTAGTTCCTCGCCTCACAGAGGTGAGGTTCACCAGTCTGCAGTTTGCTGGGGAACACAAGACTTCTTGGGAATACTAATTAAAATAGACTTTTTAAGTTTGTGAATTGTTATTATAACTTGGTTGAACTTTACAACAAGATTCTAAATCTTATTTCCTGTTAAATTCTAATATGGATACTATAATTGACAAAGATTGTAACGTTACTAGTTCCGGGCACCAGTTTAAAAAGGAGTTCAAAATTGATAAGGTTCTGAAGAATGACATTTAAAAAAAAGCCTAACTGAATAAAATGAGTTGACTTCAAAATGCAGATCCTAGTGAATTAAATCTAGACTTCAGTTTTCAAATCATTCATTGCAGCTTACCTTACTGTGCAAGTACTAATGAGGCCTAACTCATTAGATTTTTGTTAATTAGGACAAAAACTGTTGAAATGTGGAACATCTTTTGTAGGGAATAAAAGTCTGTAGGACTGACATTTTAAGAAGTCTGTGTCAACTGCACTGTCACTTTATCCCCCTAAATATAATGTTGGAAGAAAACTAGTGACGCATCAATTAAAAAAATAAATCTCATTTATTTTAGTATGGCTTGTATCAGTTTTCTCTTGAAGTTTTAAGGTAAAACTTCCAAAGGTTTTGAAAAGCATTTCTGTTATAACAAAGCATTGCTACTAATTGAAAAATTTATCAGATTATTTAGTTAAAACATCTCAACTGGCTTAGAAGTGTCCGTAATATTTCATGAAAGGTTTGCCATCATTCTTTGGTTTCTGACTGCTGACTTTTCTAGAAGAAATTTTAATTCAGTTTGTAATCTCTAACAGCTTTTTTGTTAGTATGTAATTTTGAGTCTAAAGGTAGTTAAGAAGTCTTTAGAATTAATTACATGGTTATAATTAGTTGTCAAAGCAACCATTTATCTCTTAAAATTGAGCTGTTTTGAAATATGGATAGATGCTGTGGAAATGTGTATGTTTGCACATAGGGCTAACTAATTTATTCTTTACAAACTCCTAGCTTCACAAATGTCTGAAACACCTCCACGCAGTTCACCAGGAGGCTGCCCACTGTCTACCTGTTTAACAAATGCAGAAGATGCATCGTTACAAGGTAACTGTCACAACCTTACTTAAATATTACAAAATTTAAACATAGTACATGGGCTGTATATCTTATTTTGAATGGTAATAGATTTGTACACAGAAAAGTTTGTATGTTTACCATTTATATTTAAAGTTGAATTATTTTAGTTTTGTTTATTGGTGAAATATATAGAAGTAAGAATACAAGGAGCTGGAGCATGAGAAATCACATTGGATAAATTCTCTGCCCTACTGCTGTGCTGCTGTTATCATTTCCTCTTCTTTGCACTGTTCCCCCTTAACGTCATCTTGTTCTGGCATGCTATCGGTTTACTGATACAGTGGTCTTGTATAAGACACAGAGTACACATTAAACAGTGTGTTGTGGAAATAAAAAAGAGAAGTGAATGAGAGAGAGAACTCAGAACTGAAATGTCCTCCAAATTTTCAATGGAAAAACTTGAGTTCAAGAGAAAACCTAATGCATTCTCCAACTTAATTATTCAGGGAGTGAAGACAACAGCAGAAATAAAGAGAGTAAATATAAATCAGCTTTTAAAATGTTTTATGGTTGCAGTTGAATTCAAGTGGTTAATTAAGGTTCTTATGCTCAGAATGCTAGGCTTTACTTCCTGTGTTTTGGCATATTAGCAGGAAATAAGGAAGAGGGTTATTGTGAAGGCTGTTGAGCCTTGTCAGTGGGTATCTTAACAGCATTAATGAATAATGTATGCAGTGAGTAATGTACATCGGATCTCGTGTCTCCTGTCAGTCATGTGATAAAAAGCTAAGTTGGATTTCAGTAGAAAAGGAATGAGAAGAAAGCTTTTAGAATTCACAATGAGTACCACTTGAGTGCACTGCCTACTCCATTCTACTCCAACAATAAACTGTATCTCACATTTTTTTAAAAAGTAGTGTACCGACATCATACAGAAAATCTATCATTACTGATGTATATATTATGATACCATGATGTACTTCATTTCACCTTAACTCTGGGAAAACTACAAGGTGTGGTGGGTAATGCTGCGGTAGTAAGAGTGACAAAGGTAGTTGAAAACTAAATTAACAATCTAAAATCATGCTGCTTTTCTTCATGTATTAGAGTGGAGAAAAAAGCTTCTCTGCTTTGTTTCAAGAAAGCAGAACAGGATTTGAGATGCTTATTACCACTTAAGAAGACTCGATAGTTAAAACTAGCATAGCTTCTCCTCAACACAGAACGTGCTTTGTTTCTAAATTGATTTTCTGTTTATTTTTTTTACTGACTTCACCACTTCATATTCAGATAGGTGGTTAAATCCTTGTTGTCTTCTTTCAGGAATTTCATATGTATTTTACTAAGAAACTTTGTACCGTTTCTGTTTTGTTAAATGTTTATATTGCTGCTTTTCATATTTTGCAGAAGAACAAAGGGAAGTCTGCTTAAACTCAAGTTTTGATGATCTCTGGGGAACTGATAAATCAAAGAGACAGAAAAAAGAGATAGCAGAACCCACCTGTGATACTCAGACTCCTGTGCATGTTTCCAGGAGTGCATCAGTGAATTCTCCCTCATGTAGCTATGACCAGAAGAGCTTAATCCCAAAACAACCTAACAGAAGAAGCCTAAGTAAAACAAAGGTTTTGCAGCATACTTGCCATGATAATTTAGAAAAAGATCTAGAAAAGTTTCCAGAGAAATATCAGAAGGATGAAAATACCATGACTACTTCAGTTGCAAACAAAAATTCCCCTCTCCAAATCAAGGACTTGGGTTATTTTACTCCTTCCCAAAAAACAGCCAAGTTAAATACTGCTCCCGCTTTGATTCACAGTCTCTCTAATTCACCTGTGAGCAGTGGAGACTTAAATATATGTTCACGTGATAGAAGTTTCCCTGTTGACAGAAGTGATTGCCTTCTGGAACACAAGAAGAGGAAGAAACTACAAACAATGTTTAGCTTGAAATTGTCTTCTTCTGAACTGCGTGCATCAGGGTCTAGAAGTGAGTTCTTGCAAGGAGTTAATACTTACAGCAACGATCAGTGCACTGAAGATGCTTCTTATGAAGACTTCTTTTCCTCATATAATTTGGATAAAAATGAAATAAAGGTAGAAGTTCCACGAGAATCACAGAATCCTTCTGATGTTTCTTGCAAAGAGTCTTTAAGAAGCATGGGCTCAATTGATATGAGTTCCTGTAAGCCACATACCACTTCTGAGAAAAGTAGAAAAAAGCCTATTCAAGCAAATGATGTTTCAGTAAAGAAAGCATTCAAACCAGCTGAACATACAGAAAGTGTGCCATTAAATTGCATGTCTGATGGTGAAAAAGCTGAGATTGCAGAAGCTCTAGATTCAGACCTTGTGAATAAACGGCCTCAGCATGCTCATGAAAAATCCTACAAAACTGATATGAATTACTGTACTCGTGCTACTGGTAAGTCTGTACATAGAGCTGGAAAATGAAAAGGTACCATACTGCAGTAGAAATTCTTATGCAACTTAGTTGCATTCTCAAGGGAAAAACACTGTAATTCTGATGTTCAGAATTACACCAGAAGAAAAAAATGCTGCAGTACTGACTTTTTACTTAAAAAATAAATAAATGAGTACATAGGAGCCAGAGGAACACACATTTATACTCCCATACGTTACAAACAAAGAAATCAACAAGAGATGAGGAAACTGTGCTCAAAATGCAACAAAAGTATGTGAGCTGTCTTTTTTCTTAATGGTTGGTATTCTGTAAACTATGCTGCTATTGAAGACCTGAAGAAGATAAGGCCTTCATGTTTACAATGTTATGGTACTCATGTAAACTTTTATAAGTAACTACTAGTCAGAGCATAGCCAAAATTATTCTTATTTCACAAGTTAAAACCGCTATTTCAAATTGCAGGTAAAACACAAATTCTACAGTGGAAAAAAATTATTTCAGTTAGCAGTTTTTAACTTTTGCTGCAATGAAGATAGGAGACAATTCAGGGCACAGAGGAACATAGAATATCCTGAGTTGGAAGGGACCCATCAAGGTTGTTGAGTCTAACTTCACACAGGGAAACCAAAAGAGGTGCACAGTTAGCATCTCTTTCAATTATGGCTTGTTTATATGGAACTCATCTTAGTTCTTAATAACTTAAGAATACTTTTTTATACCTGAGCATTCTCAAGTTAGTTTAGCATAAGTTATTTCAATGTAAACGTACACTAGAATATTGAATTTCAGAAACTCGGGAAAATTCTGAAACTACTTTAATAAATTATGTAAAATTTATTATTTAAGGGACTGAACAAAGTCTTGGTTTCAGATTTATGAAATCATCCACTGCAAATGTTGAAAGGTGACTGTGTACATATCTGTGAGAATTAAGTTAACTGTGAGCTGCTATTTTGGGCTCCTTACATCTATGTTTTAGCACCCAGAGTACGTCACTATATCACATTAAAAAAAAATGTGGGTGTATGTTACGCAAGTATAAGTGTACAACCATAAATGTGTGAACCCACTGTGTGTGTTTTATGCCACGTAGCAATGTACTAGAAGATGATCCTTGATTGTTGCATTTCTTAATGTCAAAGAAATTGCTTTTTCATTAAACAATCAGAAAAAGGGGGAGGAGAAAATGTTTACTACGTTTAAATTTTGGTATGACAGTTAATTTGAGAGTTAATTGTAAACAACAAATTCTCGTGATCAAATTGTCATCAGTGTTCTAATATGTTATACTTTTATTTCTGGACAACTTGTTTAAGCTCCCAGGAGGAGAGGCTAAACAAACAATATCCAGCGAACAAAAGTTACCACATGCTTATACTTTTTATCCTTGTTTAATTAGGAACTTCTGTAAGCTTCAGTTAGACTTTGTAGTGATTTTAATGATTTGTGATTTATCAGTGATGATCATTTTCCTAAGTGTGTGTGTATATATATATATATTTATTTATATATATATATTATATAATATATATATATATTTAAGCTTTATGCGTCTGTTGTGTAGTCAAGTAGAACCTCAAGTCTGACAGCTCAGATGAGCTCACTTGAAAATGGAAGGGATCAGTAATGAAAAATGAGTCATGTTTTCCCTATTAATGTGAGTTCTGTGGAAGAAAAATTAAAATCATGTTTTAAGCTTTTTTACTGTGACACTGTAATATGGAATCATGCATTTTTATTAAATACAGGTTTAATGTTTTCTGATTTTTATTTTGCTCGAGTAAGTTTATTGTCCATTTTAATTAGTAAATAAATAGTAATTGGTCCTGTTCTCTGGATGTTCTACATGATTTGAAAACTGGGAAATAGTGTACTATTTTTAAAAGCTAAAGAATTATTTTAAATATATAGTTTAGAGATTATCTGTATATATTTAAATATCTAACATTGTTCTTCCCTAGTTTTACACTGCATTTTTAAGTTAGTGGCACTCTTATACAGTGTTTTTAATGGCAAGAAGTAAGATTTGATAGGTATTCTCTGTAATGACTATTTGGAACCTTTGATTTTCAAGTAAAAATGAAATACATGGGCTAAGAGGAGGGTAACTTGACAAATGGTAATGCTTACATTGTAGCAAACTTCAAGTTCATATGTAGAGTACATTCAAGGCTGTCCATTTGTTCTGCTGAACAGCACTGGCAAAAATGTGACTACTTATTTTCATCTTACTCCAAGTTATAAATCATGTAGAGAACTGTCACAGATAAAAGGTGTGAAATTAATTAGGAGTTGTAAGCATATTAAAAGACGCCTATTCCAAATCACTTTTTATTTCTCAAGTTTGTTTCTAGAGATTAAATAAAAATTTTTATACTCCTGATTACAGCAGCCATACATGACAAATTTTAGTGTTCTGTAATCAGTGAGTTCAGGGGTTTGCATGTCAGTACCTAAATGTCTAGGAGTTACAAGATAAGCAAAATGCTAGCTTTTCTCTATCATAAATATAAGTTTATGGGCATGCAATAATGCTATCTTTTGGGAAAATTAATGATCTATGTTACTAGGAGAGTCTAGGATCTTCCTTGTCATTCATATTCTAAATTGATTACTTTGTAATCCATTCTATCTGCTTACTTGTAGTAGGGCTGATGCTGACATTTGAACTATACAGTTTAGAAGAGTAATACTTAGATTTCATGAACTGCTATGACAATCTCAAAGCTACCACAATAAATAATAATGGGCAAGGAGTGTAAGATTATGCTTTTTTTTTTTTTTTTGTCATCCTACAATCAGAGGTTGAACTGGGACGAAATTTTTTTCAATCTCAACCAAAAAAAAAACAAAAAAAAAACAAAAAAAAAAAAAAAAAACAACAAAAAAAAAACACTTAAGGCTTAGCTGACTGAATTTTAGATATGAATGTGGGAAGCAATCAATCTTAGTTGGCCAAAAGATGTAAACTAAGATGAATTATAGTGTAATGGATGTAGCTCAAGATAAAGATGGGGAATCAGGAATATCATTCCATTATTTGGTGCCAAAATTAACAAATTTAATTTAGATGAATGAGTTTTTACCTGAAGTTCTAGGTCCAGAATGCCAAGTTGGGTGCTTAATACAGCTCAAAAACTGTCTGTCTTTAAAAACACACATTGAAAAACTTGCTTAGATTTCATCTGCTTTTCATCTTTTTTTTTTCAATTTTGGAAAAAGACCAATGTTAAAAGTAGGAACTAATTTGTAACTAATTATTAATACAAAAAGGGCAAATATTTCAAAATAGAGGACTAGTTTGATGTCAAATTTACAAAGTCTGATGACACTTGTCCTAGAGTATGTAACAAACTAGATAAATTTGTTTCAGTACAATTCTCTCTAAGAACACGGTGGGCACATAAGCTTTCAGAAAACTAAAAAAAAAAAAAAAAAAAAAAAAAAAGTAATGCCTTCTGAATAACAAAAACTTGACATTTGCCCACCCTGAAAAAATTAGGGTGACTAACTGCATAAGTACAGAATAGACGTGATATAGCCTAATCGCAGTAACACTTCAAGATATTCTCAAAGTAGAATGCCACAGATAAAATTTATGTTAAATAGCCATGATTTGACTGAGTGAAAACTAGCCCATGGTAGCTAATCATTGCTTTGATTTTTAACTCAAATAAGATGGAAATTTTAAGGATAATATTCTGATTCAAAACTTCTCACTGGTGATAAATAATCATGAATGATGAGAAACTTAAATTACATTTTAAAGCCAGTCTAATATGTTATAATGCTTCAGGGGGCTCTCAAGGTTGATTCTGATACCACTCACTGAACAATGATTTTGGATGAGGATTTGGGGGACCTAATCACAGCGTCATGAATTTGCCAAGTATTTGAACTTAATTTAGGGATAACAGTAGATGGAATTGCTTCAAAAACGTCTCTCAGCTTCATCAGAAATACCCAAGGAAAAGCTACTAAAGATGAAAACTTGTGACTGAGCATCTGCTTTTGTAAATAGAAGGAATCAGCAGAAAAAACAGGCAATACACAGTAAAGCTTTAGACCTATGGGATGGAAAAGGTGGAGAAATCCTGATAGTCAGGAGAGAGAAAATAGGAGTTGGATTGCAAAGGATAGTTCTTACTTGTGTAAGGTCCCCGAGTTGGTGATCAGAAGAGAGGACAGACCTTGTCTTCTGTTCCTGCTGTCCTATAAACAAAGAAAACGAGTGAGAGTGAACCCTAATGGGGAAGAGGTCCAAGCATCCAGGTCTTTGGGCTTTAATCCCAAGTGGGGCAAGAGTTGAAGTGATTGAGCATTCAGGTCAAGAGAGTCAGAAGGAGTGTTTCATCATTTCATAGTTCCCTTCCTTCCCCTTCCCCCCCACTGCCCCCCCCCCCCCCCCCCCCCCAAAAAAAAAAAAAAAAAAAGACAACACTTCCTCTTCACTGGGTGGGTTGTCGCACACTGGAACAGGCTCCCCAGGGAGGTAGTCACTGCATCATGCCTTCTGGAGTTTAAGAAGCATTTGGACTGTGTACCTAGTCACATGGTCTAAAATTCTGGGTAGACCTGTGCGGTGCCAGGAGTTGGACTCAATGATGCTTACGGGTCCCTTCCAACTCGGGATGTTCTGTGATGCTATGATTCTCTGTGTTGCCTTAGTGCCACGCCAAGCAAAGCTAACTTAGTTAAGTGATTCATTCTCCCTTTGATAAGTGCAACTTTGTAAATACTGGGTTTAATGTAATAATTGTACTTGAAAGCCATGTTTTTTTTTCTATTACACAAAAATTACTGTGGTGCTGTGTAAACCGTTGTGAAACTTGCAACTTTCATGTGAAAAAGTGATGAAATTTTGACTTAGTTTAAAGCCTAGCATTTTAAAGTAAATCAGCAGTAACAAAAAATGTTTATCATTTGCTGTGTAGTCTTTTTTTTTTTTTTTTTAATTCTGTTGTATCAAGGATTAAGAATTTAAGGAGCTGACAGAGGGAAAATGTGATTGTGGGATGTACATACCGTTAGACTTGTAAATATGGATAGTACTTTTCATTATTTCCCAAAAGTTGTCAGAAGTATATTTGGGATGAGTTGAATTTAGGCCACTTCACTATTTATTAAACTTTCTTTAACTGGTCTAATAATTTCTTTGAAATGAAAAAAATAACGAATGTCCTAAAATAGACCCAATTGAATTAAATTTGGGAAAATTATCTACTTAAATCTTCAGTAGTTAAAACTCTATTGATCAAAAGATGGAAAAAAGTTTTTTCATCTTATGCCAGCAAGTTAATTTCTCAAACGAATCCAGAAGTTTATTATTTAGTATTTATAAAAGTAATCCTGGTAGTGTTGAAGAATTAAATATATGTTAATTCACAAAATAAGTGATGAAAAATACTGCTTTTTGGCAGGCACAGTAGAGGACATTCTTAAGAATGGTGCCTTTTTCTAAATAACAGAACTGATATCCCTACTACGTGTGCAGGCAATCCTTGCCTGCTAACAGCTTGCTAGATTTGCTTACAAACTGTTGTTTGCAAACATGTTTCTGACCTTCAGGTTATTTCAGATAAACACAATGTGCCCTGAAAGCACTCATATTTCAATAAGAATTGAAAAATGTATAAACCGGTGCTTCAAACTCTGAAATATTTCTTTGTGTATTCATACACAAATTGCAAATTTGAAATAAAAAATTATTTCGCTGACTATCCATTTGAGGTTAATATTATAATATTCAAAATATTGGAAATTTGGAGTTTTACAATTAGTTTATTCACAAGATGAGAAACTGAAATATGAAGTCAAATGGTTGAGTGTCGTTCTTCCATAACTGAAACAGAATGGAAAAATAATTGGTGCAAACTGTTAACTTAGCTATTTTAATTGTACTTAGCTCTACCTATGTTCTATGATAAAATAAGGGGTGACATTTTCATTTCGAGTTTCTAAATTTGCAATACGCTTGGTTTCTAGGTGATGAAAATGAAGTTTCAGAGTGTGATGTTACTGATGGCTCTTGCAAAGCTTTTAATGAACAAAAGAATAAGCACGATGGGGGGGTGAGAAAAACTAGAAGACTCCAAAAGGTCAGTTTAATTGGTCATATTGTTTGTTGAGCTCGTTCTTGAATATTTTGGGTGCCTTTGTACGTGCAAATAGAAGTTGCATGCTCTATTCACTGTCCATTTTAACTTTTCTGACTATTACTTTCCTTGAAATGCCATGTGGGTGGTGTTCAGATATGATGCCTATAACCCTAGAACTCAGCTTTCTGGAAACTTGTGGCAGTCATGCCAAGTTGACCTGGTATAGGTCGGTAAGCCATCTTTTTTAGTTCAAATGTCTCTGATCTAAACTGAAAAGATGTCTATCATTTTTGGATGAGTTACTAAATGGAATAGCTTTTATGTTTCTATATGTGTGTGTGTATATATATGTATGTATGTATAGTGGATCATCCCCCATGGATGTACATGCAGCATAAAGATTTATGCAATTGTTTCTTCTAGATTCAGGGTAAAGCTAAATTTATGATTTGAGCTCAGTTTGGATGGGAACAAATGAGCTGAGATGACTGGGTCAGTACTGGATATTTTTTAGGTAATTTTCCCTTGTAAAAATTTTGTTCCAATTACATATAGATCTGATCAACAGAAAAATAAGTAGAATTTCTTTCATCAGTAGCGTAGTAGCAAGTCATACAATTAAAACAAGCACTGAATTGTTTCAAGAATGGGAATTCCTAAAGCACCAAAAGATGTCTCATGTAATAATATGAAACAAATTAGATGTTTCAGTGGAGTCTCAAAGAGTTTGATCAGTTTTTTAATGTCTGTCTTTCTGTAAAAGTTTCAAGCAGATACAATTACCAGGCAGTTCAACCTTTTAAACAGCTTGAAAATAGAGTATTATTTTCCATGGCTCAGTGATCTGCTCTGGGTTAAAATTACAATTTGACTTCCTGCCTGCATCTTAGTGCTTGTTACTTTTCTTAATTATCTCTTCACCTTCTTTTCCTAAATATCTACAGACATATTATTTGTATAACTAATAACTCTAAGTATTATATAGAATGTATATACCAAATTCACTCTAGATCTATGTCCTAGTAGAAACATTTTAAGACTGCTTACTTTATAAGCTAAAGCACCTGTCCAGAACAGTTTCATTTCCTGTAACAGGAATCTTACTAAAGCTGCTAAATATACATTTATACATCCACAGTCAATGTTTCTTTCTAAGGCGATCTACAGAAACAGTGCTTGGAGATTTGTCAGATATGTTGGTACTCATTCCTTCTCCTGAGTATTACACATTATATAGTAGTGCTAGTTTTGTTTGTATTGCTCTTAACAAAAGAGCATTACACAACAAAGAAAACCAAAAGGCAGTATCGTTCCTATTTTTCAAAGCAGGGACCAAACTTTGGCCTTAAAGACAGAGGTGGAATATTTAAATGTTTCTCCTTGGTGTCTGCTAAACTGTCTCTGGTGTAAAGCAGACTCTTTGAGGTGTTTAATAGTAAAAAATGAAGTAGTAGCTGGAGAAAATTCATATTCAGAGTTTTGAGATAGCTTCTTTCACATCCATCCATTTCAGCAAGGTGATAATAAAATTTGATTCAAGCGTGTGTAACATAGTAGCATGTGCTCTGTGTTGTGTTGTGAATGTGATTTTGTAATTTTAAATGTATCTCGTTGCAGCTTGTACAAGTTCATATTGAGACAGCGTTCTCTTTTTTTAATTGAAACATAAAAAAGAACTGTACAAAAAGATTTTATGATGTTTAACTAGCCAATTGGCTGTTGTACTGAAAAAAAATTACATCTTATTTTCTCTCCTTCCAGCAATTCTTTGTTAGTATTACATGTTTAAGAATATATTTATTTAAGATCTCCTAATAATATTTGAGATCTCTATAAATTTAAATAATATATTTATTTAAGATCTCTTACCCATTATTTGTATGCATACATATGTGCAAGCTTTGTAAAGGCGGTGTTGGAAATCCCTAGGAAAATCTTACTGAAGAAATTTTAATAGCATATTGTTTTGGATTAAATTAGACTAAGTATCTAAATTTTTGTAAAGAATGAAGTTGCAAAGCTTCTCTGGTACCAGTTGCAATACTTTCATTAAGCTTTTTTTAAAAAAAAAAAATAATAATAAAATAAACATGATAAAATTTTTAAATACATATATACACTTTTTTAATGGCTGTAGTTTAAACATTACAATATTTTGCATGTTTAATGAGGTGAAAACTATGTTAAGTTAAAAAATATTGGTTTCCTTCACCTGAAGCAAAAAGTATAGGAGCAGAATAGCACAAATATGTATATATGTGTATTTAATGGGATGTTATTTAATCATAGTATTATGAAGGATTTTCTGATGTTTATTTAACTCTTAAAGTTTATCTTAAAAAAAAAAAAAAAGTAATTTCCTGCTATTTTAATTGAATGATAGTTGAATTGAATTAAGTGTGTATCTCTGAACCTTTTCTGTCTTAAAGAAATAAACAAAAAACACTTAATATTTTCCAATATATTAATTCTGGAGTATATGCAGTTGTACTAAATTGTTCCAATATAAGGCTTGAGGTCATGCTGCTGGTGTCCTGGGAACCTATTGTGAAGTGTAGTCTGTTAAATTTGTTACTAAGCTGTAAGTCTCTTAATTTGCAAAGCATTGTAAATTGCAGCTAGTTTTTTTCCTAGAAACAGAGTTTGCAATCTAATCTCTTTAAGAGCTCTCTGGGTAAGTGTAACTTGTAGACGATGTCCAACCTGAGACTTTTTGCAGTGCTATGATACAGTTAGCACTACAATTGTAACTCATTCATTACAGTGAATGCATTTCAGTAGGCATTTGGAGTTTCCTGTGTGATAGTAAATTAATATATATAGATATATATCCGTTGGAAGTAGGCAGGCATAAATGTTTAGCTTCATGTTTATTTCACTTTGTCATTTGTAGTTTCTTTAATCTATTATAAATCAAAAGCTGTAGGTTCTGTATATTTGTCTGCTATACTATTGTGTTATGCATTTGTTTTCACAAACTCTTATGCAGGTTGAGTTTCTTTTGTTTTTTAGCTGAAGTCAAAATTTATAATGACTAAGTACTTTTATGTCACAATTTTAGTTGGCAACGCTCATATTTCCTTTTGTGTCTATACTACTTATATAGATGTCTTTATTGTACTCTTAACATGGAGGACTTCTAATCATAGTTACTTAAAGTTGTATTGTAAACTAAGAAAAGCCATGAAGACAGAGCAGTTTATAATGGCAGCCACAGGCATGTTGGGGGAAGATACGTAAGACTTTCAGGAATCTGTAAAGGCATTGGGAACAAGCCAAAAAACAAACAAACAAACAAACAAACATTTTGGTGTGATGTATACATCAAAATCTCTAAAGGTAGATCTGAAAAAAAAAAAAAGGTGTGTGTGGGGGGGGGAGCATGGGAGGGGGAGCCTATGAGTGAGTAGTTCCTATAAAACTTACTAGTTTTGAGATACGGCAGCCCATACCTGAGGACAGTTCCAGATCTCTCATGCTGAGTTCTTGTGGATAGACACTGTGGATTAATGCCTATGAATGTCAGCAGGTGGCTTCCCTGGTCTAGAAATCTAAGTTAATGATTCTGGATTGCAGTGATAGAATAAAACGTTCACATATTGTGATGCATTTTTCAGTGATTCCATGGAATTAAATATATGGCTCTTTGGTGCTTTGCATATAGAGGAAAAAGTGAAATACTTGTAAAGCCAAAAATATTCAAACATTTGTTACAGTGGTGTTAATCTGTTGGTATGAGGGTTAAGTATTCATTTCATTACTTAGTGTCACAAGATTTGTCACATTTAGTCACAACATTTAGTCACATGTCACAAATGTGAACACTTTGCAATTTAAACACATGGGCGAAAGCAATTCGTTATGCATAACAAATTAACTGCTGATTTTTTTTTTCAAATAAAAAATTGTTTCATTTTCTTAGAGGGATATGAGATAGTTATAGTTATCTTTGAAAGGACCTAACAGTGTCACATCACCAGAAATGCAAATGCAGTAAATTTACACTCCAAAAAAGCCTTAAAAACCTGTCTTTTGAGTGAGTAGAACAAGCTCTTTAACAAAGTGGGGGGGAAAAAAAAAAAAAAAGTATCTTGAGGGATAATTAAAACCATATTTTTTCAGAGACGATAGTATGAGCTTAACTGAATTCCCTTAAGTTTTGTTTTTAAACAGATACATCTTGGCTTGCATTTCTGTAGTTCTTGGATTTGGGTGAAGGTAAAGTTGTTAACACTGAACTTAGGAGATTTTTGAGAGAAGAAATATTTTTACAAGAATTTAGGCTCATGCTGTAGAGAAATTGTGTGAAATGGGCCATCCTGTTATCAAAATCCTTCTTTTTGGAAATATTTTATTCACGGCAAAACAAATTTAACATCCTGAAAAATCTGCAACTATAAAATGTGAAGCGTCTGGCCAGAAATTCAAGAAAGCAGCTTTATGTCTATATTTGAAATATGCATTTGACTGACTTAAACAGATTGTGTCTCTTTATGTTTTCCTTACAACTTTGATTTAAGTTGCTTTAAATAGGTACATAGTTTAAACACTGATACTAGAAATGTATCTTCAAGTTGTTATTTAAATGAATATTGAACCAGTGTGAATTATACAAGGTAGAAGCATGCAAGTTCATTTACAGTTATCACTGAAGAAACTGAATTCGCACATTTCTGGTCTGGGGAAAATGCTTGATGTAATGGGGCAGCGGATAGTTGCCCACTGAAAGTTATTCAGATTGACTGAGATGAGAGCTTAGGTGCAAGAAACAGAAGTAACTCCTTTTCTCACTCAGCTCATGAGAGAAACAGCGCATAAACACCATGTAAAAATGAGACCACACACTTTCTGCTTCAGCACTAGAGACTTGCATACCTCACTGCTGAAGATGTGTATGCTTGGCGTGATTTAACTCTAGTTACTGGTAAATCATGGGTCTTTTCTGGTTTGGGGTTATGCTGTTGCATTTAACACTGAGGTCATAATGGTCCTGCAGAAAACCAAACATCCCACCCAACTGCAGCTGATTTGGCAAAGATTCAGCCAAAGTTTTCCTTCTTAGCACCAGGAAGAAAAGCAACTGATTAAAGCATTAAAGCTTTTTTTTTATTATTTTTTTATTATTTTTTTATTTTTTTTTTAGTAAATTTAACTCTTGGAAAAATGAATAAACTTACTGGTATCTGGTATAACTATATAGGCTGGAAATCCTTTAGTTGATGGAACTGAAAATTATCATAAAACAATCTGAACAAAATATTTCCTAAACTCCATTTCATCAGCATTTTACATGTCTTCAGTATTTTATTTTATTTTATTTTTTAAGATTAACAAATACTACCATTCTTTTCTTCATCAAAATTAAGCTATATATGGATTACTGGTGTCATCTTTGTAGAACTAAGAATGAGCTCACAAAGAAGTCTGCATAGTACAATAATATTTATATGTAATCAGTTATAAATAGAAAAAATCTTGCATCACGTTACTCCTTAATAGAATCTAGTAGAATCAGAAACGCTGAAATGCGTGGCCGTTCACTGTAATAATAAATAGTTCCACCCCTACATCCCAACTGCAACAGAACTGTTTTTCTTTGTGCCTTGGTGGCTAGAAGATGGTGGCTACCAGATGGCTGATGAGGGCTCATAAATCACACCATAATTTTCACCAAAGCTGCTCTATTGTTGCCCACTGCGTTTGGATTTTTTTTTTTTAAATCTCAGCTAGGGCACAGCTGAAGCTTTATTAAGTTCTTTTAGTCAGTCATAATTCAAGTGTCTGAAGAAATTGTTCACTTCATCAGATCCAGTTATGAAAGCATAAGCAGCTTTAATGCCTGAACAGATGAAACAGATTCACTTCTACACCATGCTTAAATTTTTGTTGAAATTGTTCACAGAAGGGCACAAACTATATTTGTGAATATTAAAGGGGTTCCTTTGGAGTGTTTAAAAATTTCAACAGAAGAAAATTAACTGTGCCTGGCTTTTTCACAGATCATTTGGAAAAGTGAGTACACACTGGAAATTATTTGCTGCTAACGATCAAATATATTTATGCCTTAGTGTAGTCTTCAAAATATTTCTGCTTGGATGTATGAGTTTTCTCATTAACACTGTTTTGCCTCATGATTCTTTTCTTCTGCCTTGTAATTTCTTTGGTTTCCTTTCTTCACCATAACTTTAATTTTCTTTTAGCTACCTTTTACTTAAGATTCTTTCTCCACCTTTTAGTATCAATTTCTTGAACTTCTCTGTCCCATTAGCAGTCTCTGCCTCTCTGTGTTTTCTCAAGTTCCATGCTATATGGTCTAGAGGCAAAACTTTACTAGTAAAAGACATTTGAGAACTGGGCTGCTGCTTTTCCTGAGCAATGCCAAGCAGGGAGCCAAGCCTTCATTTTTACCTGTTGGAAAAACTTGGGCTTCCCATCAGAATGGGAATCACTCCTGTTTGTGTTTTCTGGGAACCACAACAGAAAAGTGGTTCTTTTCTTGCTTGTTGGCTTTTTTTCATGTCATGTTGATTGACTGTGAAATTTCTGGTTCGGAGATCTAGGCTTTCCACTTTGTTTCAGTCAAAGGAGTGGGAAGGAACATCTTTGTTATTATGCTTTTCTCTGCTCTGCTCTCCTGGAGGCATTCAGAGGATGTGTACATGTGGTGCTTAGGGACGTGGTTTAGTGGTAGACTTGGCAGCGCTAGGTTGGACTTGATCTTGGAGCGCTTTTCCAACCTAAATGATTCTACGAATCCCTTACCCTTTGACTGACCTACCACAAAAAGTCAGTCACTGCCTTTGCGTGTGATCACAGCCAAATGAACCTGCCCCTTGAAATGCAGAATTGTCCCTTGAATGCTGTGATCTTTCCTTTGCTGCAGAACTGTGTGCCCCAGGGTTTTGTTTGATTGTTTATTTGTTTTGTTGTTGTTTTGTTTGTTTATTTTGTTTTGTTTAAAATATTGGTGTTAGCTGTTATGAATGCATGTAGAAAAATGAAAATGTTGATTTTCAGTAAAGTGGCAGCACTAGTCTGAAAAGTCTCAAGCTATTGATCATCCTTAATCTTGCCATTAAAATTCTGGGAGTTCCCATGTCTGTGATTACAGGCTTTCTAATTTTTTCTGATCTTTGGCATTGAGGGAAACCTGATTCCCAGGCACCTGTCACATTGTTTTATTTTTCTGCTTTGTTATAGCCTGCTTTGGTGGTGGTGGTGGTGGTTTGTGTTTTTTTTTTTTTTTTTTTTTCCATCTTTCCCGATAGTATTATTGATTTGGTTAGGATGGGTGCATTTTTCACATCTCTTTAGGACAAAAGTAGAGATCTTGGTTTTGGTCAAGATATTACAGTTGAAACTCAGTTTGCAGCCAGAGGAAACTGGAAAAATATCATTATCAAGGACTCATAAGTGGAGGGAGGCCAGCCAGAAAGTAAAATATAGCTTTGAATAATTGGTGTTTAAAAATACTGAATAGTAATCATTCACTACAATTAACAATTATTCTCAGCTCTGAGCCACAACTACACAAATAGAATAAATTAATGTAGAACAATATAGAGAGCATTTCTAAAAACAGGTTTAAAGTTTTGGATCCTCTCATTACAAACTTCCTAGATAAAAACAGAGTGAAATTAACCTAATTCTTGAATAATCCAGTGCTACATGTGGCTCTGATTTTTAGTTCATATACTAGTAGGACTGAAGAATGTGACACCTAGAATACAGCTGTAAGAATCAAAAGTGTGTCTAGGAGTTCCGAACCTATTTCAGAACCATCTGATGGAGCTACAAAAGCCAAAGTAAAAAGGGCTTGGAAGAGTACAAACCAGATTGCGTAATGCTCTTGTACTCTCCCTTGCACTTTATTTGCATATGAATGCAATTCTTTCCCCTGTCTTCCCTTCCAAAAACAAGTCCTTTCTTTCTAGCATATTGGCCAAGCCACACAAAGAAAGCATCTTGTTGACTGCGGAAGGTGCAGGTCTTTTCTTTCCACCACATCGCAGTATGCTTGTGAGTTTGAGAGTATGCTGAAGCTCATTTCTTTCAGAACTTGTCAACTTTAAGGCATAAAACAATACCACAGAAGTGTTATTTATTTTTTGCTTGATATCCTTTCTTGAAAAGATACCTGAGGCCTTGATTCTTGACCCAAAGACAAAATGAGATCTATTTTACTTAGGCTGGAGTTACTCCAGTTATTTGTAACTGTCACAAATGTAAAACTAATCCTATCAAGTAAATTCTTACCATGAATGCACTTCATTTTAAGAATTGGCCAGGAAAGCACAGATTTAATGTTCATTCGCCATTTATGGCCAGCATTCTTATGACATTTTTAAAGAAACAAAATTTGATTTCACTTTTTTGAAAAGCAGGTTGTACAAAAGAGGGTTTTTCTCTTACTGTCCTGCAGCTCCAAGAAACACCTGCTTGAACTTAAAAGCAACAAAACACATTTTGAGGTTGGCTGCCTCTTTTGTGGTGTAGGTCAGTTAACATGCAGGAAGTATCACATTGGGTTTTATGTATCGGGATGATTAACAAATACTGCTTTCTTTGAGGTACATGCTTCGTATTTAAGAGGACTTGGAAAAATCTTGTTGGCAGATTCTAAAAAGAAATGCTTGATGCAACTATATTCCTAAGAAACATATAAAGGAGAGCTGAAGCATGTAACTGTTCTATAGGCTTCTATTTCATAATACAGCCAGCATTCCAAACCTAAAAAATATTTCAGAAAGAAATGTGTTCTGATTTAGAGTTCATATATGCAATTTCTCTAGACTCAGAGGCTAATGATAAAGAAAAAGGGCCTGTTAACTTAATACCATCTTTTCCAATGTTTTATTAATAATAATCCTGCTTCAAATGTGCATTAGAACTCATAATGATGCTCACCAGATGTCTTTTTGCTAGTCAGAAAAGACAATGCTAACTCAAAAAACATTTTGCAATAAAAGCAAAACGTAAAATAAAACAGACACAAATAACATAGAAGAAAAATTGCATAGGAAGGGAGGGGAAAAAGCAATTAATTTGAAAAATGTACAACAGAAAATTAAAACATAGTTTGGCGAAGTTTTCTGTTTGATAACTGTATTAAAGAGGACTGCTTGTCTTATTGAAGCAATAAAACAAAATTTTGTCTGCTTAGAAAATGACCTCTAACTTGTAGAAATATGTAGTTCTAAATGAAGATGAAATAGTTTGGAAGGAATCAAATTTATTCTAGTTTCTACCTTCTGTATGCATTTTTTTTCTGAATTCTTGAGTCTTTGAATTGCATTGAGGTGCACTGACAAAATATTCACTAGAACATTCACTATACCAAAATATTCACTATACCATCTTGTTTGCTGCATGGTATAGCATGAAAGCTGTAATTCAAAAATTTTCAGGGTGGTGCCAGGACAAGCTGCAGGTTTCCCAGTTTGTGTGGACACAGTATTTTCACTTCCCTGAGATAAGGTTTTAAGGAACTGTTAAACATCTCTGCCATGAAGCTGAAGTAGCAGCTGTAGGATCTCCAGCTGCTCTGGCCTTGGTTTATAGAAACTATTTTAACACAGCTTTGGCAAAATCAGTGGTCTGATTAGTAATGTTTCCATGATGTTTCATTTATTAAAAGCGGTGAGGACAAGTAGTTTTGTGCATGTTCTTAACAAGCACATCAGGATCTCTAGGGAACCTACTTTTTCTCTAGGGAACCTGCCTTGGCATGGGGGTTGGACCCAATGATCTCTTGAGGTCCTTTCCAACCCTTAGAATTGTGATCTCACGTTGGGGCTGGTTCTATACAAGAGCTCCAAGAACACAGTGCAGTTGTTTTATGCGGATTTAACTGCAGAACTCTAGCCAAAGATCTTCATTCAGGTGGTAGTCAGGCTTGGCTTCAAATACTGAAGGAGAACATCATGGTCATGCTGAAGCATGCCTACACTGAAGCACGCATATTTGACATAGATAAGGTTTTCAGCCCTGAAGGACTGGAGGAGAGTAAAATCTTGTTTTGTGACTTGTGTTGTATTCCAGAATCCCATAAAGTAAATTCAACAACATGTATTAAGACTACTGTAAAGTGTGGCCCCACCTCTGACTTCAATCATATATCCTAACATGTTCTGTACAATGCCCAATACTGCAGTCCTTCTGCCACAAGAACCCTTACTTGTTCATGAAATTTCAGTGTATAAACTTAGTTCTGGGATTTATATAATTATGATTGAAAGTTTAATACTAATATTGTTACTATAATGCTATATTTTTATATTGTTGCAATAGTATATTATTTTTTGCTCTAACTGATTGAAAAATGGAATTGAAGGTCTGAAGCTCTGAATTTTTTAACAGGGACATTGGGAGCTTACATCTTGTGGTTGTGGTAATATATGGGGGTGGGATAAGAAACGGGAATGATAATTTCTTATGGAGTGGTAGATGTCTAGAGAAATAATATTAAATTCATTGATTGATTTTGAAAATTAGGTAGAGTTGTTTTGAAATTATTATACAAAAGTCAATCAAACTACTTTTTCTACAAAATTAAAATGCTTATGTATTTTAATATAATGTGCATGTTTATGTAGTTTATATAGCTTACCTAGTCACATAACTGCATTCATAGTTACATAGGTCTTAGCCACAATTTCAAAACCTCCTCTTAACAGGATTATGTTGTTGACCATGTTATGTTTTGATGATCATCTTATGTTCAGTTATGCATGTCTCCAATACTGCTAAGATTAATGTTCTGTCCTACCTTTGTACATGCTAGACTTTCATATTTATTACTGACAACTGAAGGATACCTCTTTTTCTTCTGAGTTCTTTAATTGTAACTCATAAAATGCTTATTTAAAATGTGTGGGGAAAACACTTGGCACATAAGCTAGGGGAATCTGTTGGGAGGATACTTTTTAAGGTGTCTGTTTTAAGGATTGCTGTAATCTTTGAGTATACATTGTTATGCTATTATTTGGTCAACTTTTATTCATTAGGCTTGATTTGAGAGTAAAAGAATGCATAGTAGAATTATACTTTAAAATAAATATAATCTTGTTTCTTCAGCATCTCAGCCAGTTTCTTCCTGTTTTTTGGAAGAAACTCGAATCATTTTAAATTACAGGGTTTCTTTGTCAAAGTTCAGCTGCCTTCTCACTTCCATCTGGTCAAGAGAAGGAAAAGGCAGAAGACAAATACTAACCTTTTTCTTTTTTCTATAGACTGGAAATCCTTCACTTTTTTTTTTTCTTTTTTTTTATGGAAAATTCTATTCTTGTTTTCTGCTACTGGAAGCTTTGATACCAGATGTGATGAAGAGGTTTCCTTTTTTTCTGTAACCTTAAAGTTTAATGTTTTTAATATGTGTTGCTTAGTACAGCCTCTTCCACACATTGTACTGTAATTATGAACTTTAATCCTTTTAATGGGAAAGTTTCTAATTTAAGTGTTTTTTCCAAAGGAGAAATCTTTTCACATTTTAATGTTTTCCTGTTTCTTTCATATCTTTAGCCAACAAGAACACTAGTTATGACGAGTATGTCTTCTGAGTAAGTATTAAACATTTTGACTCTTTAGTCAGCGTGCAGTTAAACTTAAAACATTGATAATCTTCTCATGCCTATAAAAAATGAAATTCATCTTTTGGCTATGTGTTAAAATTTTATTCCATTATTTTGGAAAGAAACACGTGCATACCTGTGTGTGTCATTGCTATCTACACTGAATAGGGACATTTGTGTGTTTGTGTGCTTATGGTGCAGACTGAATGGTTGCGTAGGTAAGCTCAAGAGGGTTTCAGAGGAATAAGATCATAATATTAACCAAGTTTTGATTTTTTTCTGAAACATAAGAATTAGTTTTATGTAGTGAAGGATTCAAACTTCCAGCCCAAGACTTAGCCTTTTCCCCATATGCTGTTTCTCAAAAAAAAAAAAAAAAAAAAAAAAAAAAAAGATTTGAAACATCAATTTAAAATGCTTTCTTTCATATAAATAGGCCTAGGCTTTTTAGCGACTTAGTTTCAAAACATTAGAAGCATCTGCCACTGCATATTTGGGAAGAGTTAATATTTTTCTGGCATGCTCATATCATTTTCTTAAAACTCTTAGAGCGTAAAGACATCCAAGAAAAACACAATTCCATATTTTATACTATATTTGCTTACAGTTTTTTAAATTGTTTTTCAAAACTCAGGCTATTTCTACTAACCTCAAATCTGTTTCAGGATTGAAGTAATTAAATTATGACAGTTGCATATCGAGCACTCAGAAACAGCACTTAGTGACTGTACTTTTAGAAATTCTTTGTAAATGGTTGTCAATAGCAATTAACAAATATACTACTATATAGGTCAGAAAGGCAAAATGGTAGTAGTATTTTCCCTGTATTTAATGTGAGTGGATGCAAATAACACCAAGACTGTAAATATGCTTTGCTTGTCATGCAGTACAGGATCACTGCGAGGGAGGGAAAGATAATAGCTACAGTGCAGATAAGGGTAGTGGAAAACAGAGGCTGTGATGTGCCTAGAAGAAGAGAACAGATCCTGGCAGCTGGGGAGAAAAGTTCTTTTGTTGAAAGAGGTCATTAATGTTATTTATTTTATGTTAACATATGTTGACTTTTCTAAAAAAAAGAAAATTACTATTTCATAAAATAAAAGTATCTGGTGATTAAAAGTTGCTGTTCTTCAGAACTTCTTCATTAAGATTGTGCTTTTGGTTGTCTGCAGTTGTAGGGATTCATCAACCTATAAGCAATTGAAGGGAAGGATACTCTTTCTGAAAGAACTAAAAGCAGAAAATAGTCTTCCAAAGGGCAACCCAGTGGCCAAAAACCCATTCTACTACTCAGTAGCTACAGCTACAAAAGTAGTTCCTTTGAAATTAAATGTCAAGATGCATGAATTCAGTGGTTTCATGTCATTGGGTTTTATGATATTAAATGCTGCTCATTGATTCACAGCCAATAACTACCTCTTTTTCTCAATCTCACATTCAGTGAAATTTTGCTGTAAATTTACATACAGTTGGTTTTTGTTATTGTTGTTGTAAATTTGTATCTGGAAGCTTTTTTTCAGCTGACCAAAGTATAAACCGGTGAGTTGTCAGTATAACTTAAAAGATATTATACACATAGCCAAGTCCAGAGTTCACAGTAACCAGTGGCAGTATTTAGGCAGTTAAGTCAGTGGTTCAATTTCTAAGTGTGTCCACATACACTATCAACGTTTGACTTGTATGACGATAATTTGCTATCCTGTTTGTTTTTATTATTCCTTTATTTGTTTGAAATTTCTTGAAAAACAACAACAACAACAACAAAAAACAGATTGCTGCCTTATTTGCCTTATTTTGGGCCCCTCGCTACAAGAAGGACATCGAGGTGCTTGAGTGGGTCCAAAGAAGGGCGACGAAGCTGGTGAGGGGCCTGGAGAACAAGTCCTACGAGGAGCGGCTGAAGGAGCTGGGCTTATTCAGCCTGGAGAAGAGGAGGCTCAGGGGCGACCTTATCGCTCTCTACAGATACCTTAAAGGAGGCTGTAGAGAGGTGGGGCTTGGCCTGTTCTCCCACGTGCCTGGTGACAGGACGAGGGGGAATGGGCTAAAGTTGCGCCAGGGGAGTTTTAGGTTAGATGTTAGGAAGAGCTTCTTTACTGAAAGGGTTGTGAGGCATTGGAACAGGCTGCCCAGGGAGGTGGTGGAGTCACCATCCCTGGAAGTCTTCAAGAGACGTTTAGATGTAGAGCTTAGGGATATGGTTTAGTGGGGACTGTTAGTGTTAGGTTAGAGGTTGGACTCGATGATCTTGAGGTCTCTTCCAACCTAGAAATTCTGTGATTCTGTGATTCTGAAGAATGTTTCACAGGTTTTGTTAGAATTCCTCTAAGTAGTATTTGCTCTAGCTGGGATATCTGGGGAGTTACAGTTGTTACTCCACTTTCTGTGGAGTGAAATGTAGTGAGAACGAAGCAATCCCAGAGGCCTCAGGAAATGTTCTGACTGCTTGCATTACATCAGTGATTAATTTCATTGCTTTACCTTAGAAGATCATCACTGTGATATATATGACTTCATTCAAGGTTGTGCTTACTTTTTTTGTCTTATGTAGCATGCCATAGACATTTCCAAGAGGTCAGCTGAGGGGAGGAGGCACTGGAACCAGGCTTTCCTCTGCAGATCTTTGCTGTTCGTTTATAATAATGATCACTAATGAGAACAGCAAGTTGTTCTTATGCAACAGCTTTTCTGTAGAGATACCAAGATCTCACTGTTTTCATGATGTTGATGTTGTTGTTGTCATGATGATGTATTTATGTGCTTCAGTGTAACTATATAGAGAACTCAATTTAAAATTCCAGTTGTAGGTGGCCAATCTGTATTTTATACGCAGTCCATAAAGTGGTAGTTTTATTTAAGGGTAACTGAATTTTTAATTGAAACATTGACTCAGATGTATAGGTAGCACGAGAGAATTTTATGACCTCTCTCTAAATTTAAGCACAGCATTTTATTTGGATGATGAAAATCTGATACTTCCTAATGACATCCTCTGAAGAGTGCTGTGTCTAACTGTTTACATTTCTTACTAATACTTTTTTGATAGTACTACAGAAGCAACCAAGAACAAAGCTCTGTTGTACTCTGTGCATTGTACACAAACAGTATGTTAGATAATTCCTAACTCAAGAAGCTTTTATTTAAACAAACAAGATAGATGTGGGGTACAAAAGAGCTTTGATATGCAAGTAGATATGATTGTGTGCTGACAGAAAAAGGTCTGTTTGGATTCTGTGGAAAGGCTAATAAATTTTGGGTTAGCAAATGTGTAGAGGCTGAGGGAGAAAAGGATAAGAAATGATTGGTGAGGACAGAAGTGAGGTGGAAAAGTATGAAAACTTGAGTTAATTTGTGTTGTGTATATATGCTTGTATAATCCTACGTATCAATTCAACATATCTTTTTTTTCCTTTTGTTCTTTTTAGGGAGCAAAATACAGTAATTCAGGTGGTGAATAAACTTGGAGACTTCTTGTTCTCAGATGTAGTATGTGAAACAACAAGTCATGTAGTTACGGGGAGTCCTCGTCGTACCTTGAATGTTATGTTGGGAATTGCTCGTGGGTGTTGGATTGTTTCTTATGAATGGGTAAGAAATATATATTTTTAGTACAAAATAAGTTTATTTTATTTTGTATAGCTGAAATATCAACCACTTTTATGTCCATGCTATGTGCAATGTTCAGATACTCAAGCTTACATAAAGAGTTTGCTCACTTGTCTGTTTGAAGCTCTGCATTACGCTGAATACGGTCTTTCAGTACTTAATCTAACCAACGTATTCCTGTACTGCACCTTAGTGTATATTTTAGAAAAGTTTGAAGATTCTTCATCTCATGACAAATGCATTATTTTTGGACAGATTAGAGGATAAACAAAGCATTTCTCTTCAGTGTTAGCCAAGTTATTTTATTCAGTTTGATTTTTCTGTGTACTATTTTAATACATTTCTATTTTATCCTTAAATATGTATTTTGTTCAAAATTGGTTAATAAAACTAAAAATAAGAGGAAGTTATTAGATATTTTGCTGCATTGTGGGAAAACTGTTAAAAAAAAAAAAAGAAGAAAAAAAAAAAAGAAACCTTGTAGATGAGTAGTTTGGACATTTTATAATTTACAGAAATAATTCCCAGATGTCCAGATCAAATAAACATTGTATTTCCTCAAAATTTCTTGTGGACTACCACATAAAGTTACCAGACTGTTACTGTAAAGAGAAGATGAATTGCTGTACTGGGTTTAGCTGGGGTGGAATTACGTAATTTTCCTCATAGCATCCCATATGGTGCTGTGTTTTAGACTGGTGACCAAGGCAGTGTTGGTAACACAACAGTGTTTTAACTGAACAGTGCTTGCACAGCATTAAGGCCTTCTCTGTTTTTTCAGTTATCCTCACCAACATGTAGTCTGGGAGGGGACACAGCCAAGAAAGCTGACACAGCCTGACCAAACGGATATTCCATGCCATATAATGTCATGGGGGGAAGTTTTCACAAAGTAGACATTGCTTGAAGACTGTCTGGGCATCAACCTGCTCATGCATCACTTGTACTTTTGCAATGCTTGTTTTTGATATTTTTACTTTTTTTTTTTTTTCCTTCACTTACTAAACTGTCTTTATCTTGACTCATGATGTTTTTTTCCTGCATTTGCCCTTTTGATTCTCTCCCCCATCTTGCTGGGGGTTGGAGACTGAGCAGCAACTGGATGGGGGCTTACCTGCCAGTCAGGATCAAACCACCTCAATTGCTCACTATGATTACAGAGATCAACTGCAAGCCAGTTAATCTGGCATAACAGATGGCAAGTCTTCACCTTTCCTCATGTTTCCAGATCTGTAAAACATTAATGTTGGAATTTGTGTGGAAGTATCAATTCATCTACAGTAAAGAGCTGTAGAATAATTTATTTGTTATTTTTCTTCTTTTTCTTTTTCTTTAATAAATTCTTTAAAATTTAGTTGTTGGGCTGAAAACAAAATAAACTGTTGCCTTTTTGTTTTCAAGATGTCTGGCACTTACCCATGTTAAAAAAAAAAAAATCTCTCTCCTATGTATTATATATATTAAAGAAGCTGTTATGGTTTCCTTTGAGGTTTTAAGAAGTTGAAGTTTTTGATAATTAATTTTCCCTGGAATAAAGGGTATTGTATCTTAGGTCATCCTAATGAGCCAGCAATGTGTCTTTGTGGGGGGGAAAAAGCACCATCTTTGGCTGCATTAAGAACAAACTTGAGCAAAGGGGTCTAATCTAGACAATCAAAAATGTCTTATAACATATGAGTATTCTTGTCTTATTTCTAATTATGTTTGCATAACTTTGCCATCTTTTTACCCAGAGTAGTTAACTGAATAATCAAAGGAACCACGAGCAATTCTCCAGAAAATGAGTCAGGGGAATTCCATTTAAGCAAAATAATCTTTTCCTTTTTATAATACTAATATACTCAATCCTTTAAATACCTAATCCTACCATAAGTACTCTCATTGGTAAAATACTTCAGATTAGATTCTTAAAATAATCAGTCTGTTTGGAGAAATCATTAGTATTTTTAAAACAAGACATTTTTTCAACAGTGGTAATATTCTTGCAGAAGATCTTCCTTAACATTTTAAGTAACTAAAATATATGTATATATATTTTTCCATTGCCTTTTGCCTTTTGACTTGTAACATGGAGGGGAAATGTAGGCAACTTAGCCTGCCTTTTTTTTTTCCTGAAAAATCTTAAAATGATCTTTTTAAAGACATTTGTTGGAGAGCTATCAAATTTACCATAAGGCATTTAATCTTCATAGCACTTCCTTTACATATATTTCATGATGAATTATATGAAGTACAAATACCATATGATGATTCAGTGTGCTAGTGGGAGGCCTTAAATAATGACTAGTCAAACATTGTGTTTTCAGACACTTTAAGAACTTAGTGTTTGACATAAATTTTCCTATATGGTGTGGATAAGAGAACAAGCTGATTTGCCAAGGAAAACTTGCCACCAATGCAGATCTTATAGCTCTAAAACCTGTAGAGGACACTTCATGGTGTTCCATGCCATACAAGTTGCCTACTACTGAATTAAATACAATAGTCCATGCTTGATTTAAAAAAAAAAATAAATAAATAAATAAAAAAATAAGTCATTAGAAGATTGATTGAGTTGATTGAGTCTGGAATCCAAAGTAAAGAGAAACATTTTTTAAGAGTATAAGTCCACAGAATAAACCATGCCTCTCCACTTTCTTCTTCCCTCCTTATTTCCTCCTTTCTTGTATTCTCTGTAATCAGCAAGACTGTGTTCTACTAGTATTGAAATTAAGTATGTATCAGATGTTATTATTCTTTCCTAACTTCCAATATCCCTATATCCAGCACAGTTGTGCTGCGTTACCGTTATTTTAAGTTAAATTTTCTTTTGTAACTGTGCATTAGAAAACTTATAGATAGCTCTTTCTTCTCAATATATACACATATTTTGAAGTATTAAAGCTTTTCTTAATTCCTTTCCACTACTGAAGGAAGAGTTGTGTAAGAACACATTACAGCTTAACAGTAAAAAGTAGTTTACTCGAGAATAATATTATAAATCATCACTTGGTTTTGTCCTACATGAATTTGAAGCATTTTTTTACTGTTGCAATGAAAATACAGTGTTTGAAAATTGGTCTTTCCTGCAGTCAAAAGCAAACTTATAGCGACTTAAAATGGAGAGTTCTTGATTTCTGTCACTGAAAACTGAATATTGTAGTGAGTGGCGACTTAATTATTTACTGCAGGACCTGTTCATGAACCCTGTATCTAATTTACTTTTTATCTAGGAAAGTAGATATGATGCCTTTGTACTCAATTCCAGAGCCATGATAGACAAGCATTAATCCATCTTCTGTTAAGATAAACAAAATTAAATTCTAAAAAAAAATCTGTAAATACTACAAGGATTGATAGAGGTTATTACTGTAAAATTGGCCTGAAAAACGAAATGGGATTACTTAATCATAACTAATCTTTTGGGTTTATGTTTTAATCTATTTGTGTTTTTTTGCCAATTACTCGGTACAAACATTATTTTGGTGCTATATGGACATGATGTACATGTTATAGAATATGGTACATCTGTCCTGGCTCAAGATTATTTGTGAAGAAATTATTTTCATGCAGCACATCTCTAAGAATTTTATTAAAAAATGTGGTTTTCTTGGTTCAGTTAAAGTTGATATGTATTGTCATTAAAAGAAATGGCTTGGATTAACAGGTTTATTTGCAATAAATGTATACAGCTTTAAGTATATAGCTAACAGATTTCAATAATGTCATTGTAAATTGTAAACAAGTAATTGTAAAAAGTATACAAAAGTATCACCTTAAAATTTATAACTTAAAATCTTAAGTTGCAGTCTTAACTGAATATTTTTTTGTAAGCTGCTGTATTTTTCTTGGCTAAACACAGCAATGCATTATTATGTTTAGAATTATTTTAATGTTCGTTGACTTATTAATGTAGTTAACTCGTGTTTAGGCTTGGTATGCTATAAGGGTTAGAGAAATTATTTTATCTGAACAGCTGTTGCCTTTGCAAATATTTGGTTTTATGTTTTATAAAAGTAAACATAATATCCTTTTGGGTTTTGTAATAATGAAGTTCAACCATAAGTATGAAGATCTGCTGCTTTTCATTATCAACAAAAAATTGCTGTCCAATAACACAAAAATGAACACCTCTGCTCCCCACACAAGTAAGACACTATTTTCCATATCACACAAAGCACCAACTTTGCAGCAGTTTTTACAAGAGATTGCTGGTTCCCCTGAAAGTTGTCAAGTATAAGCTACTTCAGATGACAGACTATAGAATTTGTTTCTGATAATGATAAGATTGCTTTCTAAATTGTTTGCATTTTGCTTCCAGTAGCACGAGAATTTGGGAAAAAAAAATGTTTCTAGAAAGTTATGAGATGGCCTAATTGTATGTGGGAAAATAAGATTTACATTAGTAGCTTATTATCAGTCTGTTTAGTTTATAATCTTGTTTCATTTTGTAATCTGTAACATGGTAAAGGATAAATATATCGTGCTTAATATGTATTATGCCAACTTTTGTCCAAGGGAACATCTCACAGTACTGCTTATGAAATCTTATTAATAAATTAATTTAAATTAAAACAAAAAATATATGGATTTACATATCAAGTTTATCTAAAATATTTTTTTAACAAACAAACAAAAAATCAGTTATTTGTGAATCAAGCATGATAGCAATTTCATTCAAACTGTTCTAAGGTGACTAATGGCAACAGTTTAATGGTGCATGGCTACACTAACAGTGAGAAACAGACATAATATGTTTGAAAAATCTGGAGAACCATATAGGCAAAATGTGATTGCAAGAGGTAAATGATCCCAAACATAGGGATTTACTTTCTAACAAAATCCATGTATCCCATTTTGGGGAGTGTATATATATATATACCTCTTGTTAACTTAATACTGCCTGTTGCTGTAGGAGCAGTAGGGTATTGGGTGCATATGTTTTTAAGGTTGAGTGTATGAACTGTGCTGTCTGTCACTGGTGGGTAATGATGCTTTCTTGACTCATAATTAAGTCTGGCCAAATGATAACTACAGTAAGTACCTTGCAAAGTTCAAATATCTGTAAAAGGAGAAAGTTACTGAATTGTGTGATAGTGGACAACTTGGCAAAGAAATTACCAGTCTTCATTACATATATGGGAAACTATATGGCTCAGCTCACAATCATGAAGTCAACGAGGAAAATAAACTCTTTGTTCATCAACATGTCCTTCAGAATTTAAACTATCTAGAACTATCTAGAAATTAGTAAACTAGAAATTACTAAACTATCTAGAAATTAGTAGGAAAACATCTTTTATATGACTTACGGGCAGCCCCATGGTAGGAACTTTGGTCCCATAAGGATGATGCATTTACCAGTTGAGAGAGTCTCTGAACACTCCTTATGAGGATTTAAAATTATAGATATTCTATCAGCTGCAACTTATAATGATATATTTTTTTTTTCAAGAATGGCGTAGAAAATCAACCTAGAAAAAGTGCTGGATGGAATATTTTTAGTTGATTTTTTTTTGAAAAGTACGTTTCAGAAGTTGAACATATACCTATTTGAAGTAGTATATAAAAAACAGAGTAAGATTGTAGTTCAAATACTATGTTCATTTGCTCATCATAACAATAGAAAATCATTTCTGTGACAGGCAGAGGAAATATTTAAATGTAATCTCAGTTTTCAATATGTAAAAATGAGGAGCCCCTGTGTAGAAAAGATATCCCTGAACATTTGAAGTACTTTTTGATTATCCATTTTGTGATGGCCCTGATGGGAACAGAGGTCTGAAAGCTGTCCAGAGTGTCAGGATCACAAGTCTGCAAGGATCATGTCCATCCAGGATTTTGGAGCTCAGCTGAACACAAATGATCATATAGTTTCTAGACAGTTTGTACTCTGCTCTGTTAGCAACCTTTTTTGTGATCTATAATGTGCAGTTGGCAGAGGAGGATACCTAAGAGAATGAATCAAAGCTTTTCATCTTTGCAGGCTGACATGTATTATATATAATAGTTTCATAATCCCAGCCAGTTGTAGGAGTTGATAATCAGTCCAGTACTGTTCAAAATCTTCATTTATGATCTGGCTGATGGGACAGAGGGCAGCCTCAACAAACTTCCAGACAATACAGAATTGGGAGAAGTGTTTAATACACCCGACGGGTGTGCCCATTC
Source organism: Oxyura jamaicensis (assembly GCF_011077185.1). Taxonomy (NCBI): domain Eukaryota; kingdom Metazoa; phylum Chordata; class Aves; order Anseriformes; family Anatidae; genus Oxyura; species Oxyura jamaicensis. Next base: position 94,460,691 of record NC_048895.1, on the reverse strand, counting down.
AGAGGGATCTTGACAGGCTGGAAAAATGAAGTTCAACAATGCACTGGATCAAGAGAACAGAACTGATATAATATGGCAATTGTTGATTTTTTTCCCTTTTGACTGCCTGTTTAAAAATTTTATTCTGGTATCACAATGCAAAAAGTTGACTCTTCTAATATACTTCTAAGATTTTGAAAATTAATGTGGCCATGCATAGAGATATGACTGACATTTTAATGGCTTGTTTTATTTGTAGAATTTGTACTTTTCAGATTGCTTGGGTTTTTTTTTAGAGAATCATTTGGTTTGGGTAAATGAAATATCAAACCAACTACTGTAACTGCACTGTTGGTTTAATTACACATTCAAATATTTTGCTATTTTAGAAATTATAAAAGTTCTGCTTATGGTTTAATTTATTTTAGGTTCTGTGGTCTTTGGAAGTTGGCCATTGGATCTCAGAGGAACCATATGAACTTTCGTCCAACTTCCCTGCAGCTCCTGTAAGTCTGATTGCCCTTTAAACTTGTAAACATAATTTTATTTCTCTAAATTGGCCCTATACAAAGGTATTGTGAGCAAGAATGCTATGAATAAAAAAACATATTTTTTAAAGACTATAGGAGTTATTTTCTCTTTCATCTACTACTTTTTGAAGTGTGTATAACAACTAACTTTTGAAGTTTATGCAAAACCTTATATGGAAAGTGCAAAAGATCAATTCACCAATTATCAATGGAATAAATTAACATCTTTACTTAAGTATAAATGCACTTTAATTTACTTGTGGCATATCTAATTTCTATCCACACATATATATACTGGAAAGGCATGTTATTACCTAGTGAGAAGATGTGTCAGGTCATTGTGTCAATATTTTCAGTCTGAAAATAGCTTTTGGAATGTAAACTTACTGTGGACTTCTAAAACTAGTAGGTGAAATGAAGCATTTTTTCCCTTCTTTAATGCTCATTACTGAGCTCAAGTACTGAGTTGCAAACTAACGCAAAAGTGTGTTTGTAAAGGCACAGTGTGTATCTGTGCAGATCTAAATATCTGCATTCCATGTGTTGTAACTGTTTAAATGCTAATTTCATTTTGGATTTAAAATACTCTAGCAGGTTGCTGGTTGATCACTCTAACAGTTTTGCGAAAAAGGTTTCACAATTTCTCTTACACTGCAGCTAGATAAATATGTTCTTATCTGCTACTTGTTCCTTAAAGTTTCATGCAGGTTTTGAGGACAGAACATTTAATGGAGGTTGAACATTATATTTACCATAGTTGTACTGACTGTTAAGTCATTTTTAACTTTCCCTCTAAATCCATAATTTATGTAAATTGACTTGTTCAAGATGAAGACTTTACTCCATGATTTTAAGCTATAATTTCTTAAAGTGAAGAGAAAGTGTAACATTTTTTTTTCTGAAATAAGTCCCAAGAAATTAATCATTCATTATAAAGTAGTATTTTTTCCCTAAAAGGAGGAAGCAAATTTTTAATACAGCAAATACTTTAATGGCAATGTGAAAAATAAATAAGCATGTTCTTTTTTTCTGCATTTGTACCAAAACAAAACAACAACAACAAAAAAAAAGGCACAGTACTTCAGATCAAGCTGCTTTGAGTTTTATGTTTCTTCTCAGACCACCTTGTCTAATAACTAAGGGTGCTATCAGTAACAACTTACATAACATTCTTGGTAAGTGATTCCTGCTTGTGTTGTTTTTTAGATTCTGTTTACAATTTTTGTTTCTAATATAGAACTAGGAGGAGTGGAGAGATGATGAGGAGACAAAATGGAGGGAGGCATGGCTGTGCTGAGAAACTGTATTGCTTGTTTGCTGTGTGCTTCTTCAACAGAGGAGTAAAATCAGTGTTGAAAGTGATATTTCTGTCACCTTTCCCTTCTTGGGTCATTCTTGTGTTTTACTGTAGTAGATACCTCATATTTAAAGATATATTTTTTGTTTGAGTACAAATTAAGTTTACATTTCTTTTATTTTCTTGTTATTTTTTCTCTTCTTCCTAGAGGACCATTAGAGAAAATGGAAGGGCATTCTACTTTTATGCATTGGTTATTTTTTGATTACAGGAAGGAATTAAAAGAAGGGAGTTATATTATCATTGTGTTTTAATTATTTGTACCAAACCAAAGGAGTAATTGCAGTCTTCTTTTTCCTATTGCATTCAGTCTGAAATGCCCTCCTCTCACTTCACTTTGCTGTTTGCAGCTTAATCCTTGCAGTCTCATTTAGATAATGAGATCACTTAAAAATATATTCACTCTATAATTTTACATTCATGTTGATGAATAACTACTCCATGTTAAAAAAATAATTTAACGATTGATCTGTTAAATATCTATCACAGTATCATTAATCATCTTCCAAGAATAGTCATCAGAAAGAGCCTTTTGCTTTATAAAACCCCCTTTTTTTTCCCAGCAAATTGAAAGTAGCCATGCAGTATTTAATTATTCTTGTTCTATAGTGTTTTCTTATAAAAATAATGAAAGTTATTATCAGCCAGAAGTTAGAACTATTTTTCTTTGCTAGGTTGAGTATTCATATTGTACAAGATTCAGTCACAATTTTTAAGAAGCCTTTTTTAGATTATTGGACTGGATATACTTACTATCACAAATATTGGGAATATTTTCTTTATTTGTCTAATTAAATGTGATGAAGAAGGAAATATGCTATTTCTATTCAATTTCATGGAATCATAAAATATGTCAGAAAGTACTTGTGAAGGTTTAGTTCTATGCCCTGCTCCAAGCAGATCTAATTAGATCAGGACACTAACGGACTTTTCAGGTCCACTCTCATGCTAATAAATAAAAATTCAACTATCTAAGTGGAATTTCCCAAATTCCAATTTGTTTCCATTGTTCCACTGCAGCGCACCTCCAAGTAGGGTCTGCCTCTGCCTTCTGTGTCAGGCTGTTGTAAAAAACAGTAAGATCTCCCTTTCTTCTTGTCTTGTCCAGGCTAAAAAAAAAAAAAAAAAAAAAAGCCTTTTCTCTGTAAATCAGGTACTTCAAACCCTTTATTATCTTGGTAGTCTTCTACTAGACTAAAGACATGTAGAAATTCATGAAAGTAATTTTCTGAAGTATTTTTTTAATTTGGTATATCTTTACAAGTTTCCTATGAGGAAACATAAATTACTTAGAGTAATTTAAATATATTGAAACTGTAGTGTACTACTCTTCAGATGATGACCTAACTTACATTCATTGGGTTTATTTAATATCAGGTCATGAAATAATATTTAGAAGATTTTTTTTTCTGATACTCTTCAGTGATGCTGACATATATTTTTGGTGAAGAAGAATGGTGGTGTTGTAAATGGTGGGGTACTCCAACAGAGTTTTAATGACTTCCAGTATGAAATGAAGAGTTTACTTCCATCTTTCTCAAAATCATTTACTGTTTTTAAGATACAATGCCTTTTGTTAAGCCTCCAGAAATGTTGTGTCTGGGCTTTTTGCTTTGTTTTGGTATGAGGTATGTTAGCTAATGGTATGAGGTCTTGTAGCTAATGCAGTCAGCTGCTGAAATTAAAAATTTATAAAATTATTACTTTAAAGCAAAGACTATGCATGAGAATTAAATTATGTAATTAAAAAAAAAAAAAGTCAAAAATTACCTGGTAGAGTCATTTATTCACATTGTGTTATACATTGAGGGCCTACCTTCTTCATGAAAAATTTTAAGGGAGAAATACTAACCTCACTGAAAAACAAACAAACAAACAAAAAACCTACAGTATGACCTTTGGTAACTTTCAGATTTTTTTTTCCCTTGTTTTTCAAATATAGTAATTTCTTTCTTAATTCACAGGCATAAATTGAATTTCATCAAATAACATGCATATGTTTTTTAAGATAGGTTATTTTTACAAAATATTTAGATGGACTACAGCACCATGACTGATTGTCATAGACAACTAGACATCTGGTGTTTATGCTGTTGTCTCAGTTTATAAAATACTGGTCAGTTATTTTACAGGTAAATGACAAGGTAATAAAAAAGTGCAATTTTCATAACAACGTAAAGAAACACTGTAATTTGCAGGGATTTTTGTAACTTAAAGATAGTAACTGTAATAAGTGCAAACTGAAATAAATGGTATTTTTTGTACATGGTATTTCTCAAGAATAAATGCAAAGTACTTAAATGCTATTTGTCCTCTTTTAAATAAAGTAATACAGGCTGTTGGAAAAAAAATATGAATAAGTATAAGAAATTGTTTAGGAGATTATGGGGGAAAGAATGTAATAACTACAATATTGGGCTAATTACAGAAGAGTATAATTTCTATGTACATAACGGCAAACAGACACACAGATAAATAGTTCTAGACCTAGTTACGTGTTTTATATTAGAGTAATGTTTGAAGTTCAGTGATGAGGCAAAATGGATATTGCTAAAACTATTTTAGGTATTTTTCACAGTTCCAGTTATTTACTAACACATATATAACATAAATGATCGGTAAAAGACAGTCCTTCAGTTGTCTGACAGTTTCTTGGATATTCTTTTTATTCAGTCATTTGGCCAAATAACTGTTATATCATGTTGATGCTTTAGACTTTGTGTCTAGTTGAATAATACGAGCTTTAGTGGATCAAGGCTATTGCAATTCAAGGATTGGAATGAACTGATCCCTTCAGAACATTAGCGCATGTTTTCTGGGCTTGAAAATGAGACAAGTTGCAGATGTGTTTATATGCTTGGCAAATGAAGTCTTTGAAGACTATACAATACATAATTCACATAAGAATGCAAAAGCATTTAAAAATCTGCTGGTCGAATCATCATAGTTGTGGCTTTGAGAGAGTATCCTGAGCCTTTCCAGTAGTACCACTTAATACCATTGAACTTGTTATTGTTCTGTCGTAATGGGTAATACATTCCATTGAGGTTAGAAGGACCACATGCATCAAACCACCACCCTGCAAGATCAGAAAACAAAGGAAAATGTCAGCAGATGAAAAATATCTGCACAAATAATTTTCAAAATAGTATATATGAAGATTTTAAACTCTTTTTTGTCCCAAAATGAGAAACAAATCTAAAACCAGTTTCTCATTCCCGTGATTTGGAAGTGTCAATATAAAATATTTGCCTCCAACCCAGTAAGGAAAGGTATTTGGGTATTAATTACATGTTCTTAAAGCTTATGTAATCCTTTGAAGTTTAAAGTTGCATAGGAAAGGTGTTGAAGCTATGTTAATTAGTTATTAATATCAAAATATTGTTGACAATCTGAGAGCAAAACTTTATTTAAAGTGTAATGGTATTGAGTTGTCTTTGCTTTTCATCTGCTCTTTTGTAAATTCCTGTCCTTTGCAGATTTAAATTCCCTTCTCAGTTGTTGTTAGAGGATTAATTCAGTTATCTGTTTCAGTTCTGTGTGCAGATAAGTTCAAAACAACTGTGTTGATACTTGGTAAGAAGGAGGAAAAAGCAGCCCAAACTTATATTGTAAACTTGTGGTCCTGAACTGTTAGTGGGTCATAAGGAAAAATTATTTTTATTAAGAAGATAATATTTTTATACTTTTGTTATGATAGCGATAATATGCATGTTCTGTTTAACAGGGCAGAAATCCAATTATCCTTTTAGATAAGCAGAAAATCTTTTTGTGCTATAGGGAAACAAACCATTTCTTAAGAGACTGCAGGAAGAGAATTCAAATTTACAAAAGCAGTCATTTACATTTCAGAATACAGAATTCTAGATTGACAAATTATAGCATGACTTGTGTGGTTCAAGGTCAAAACATCACCTAAAACTCCAATAAATAGTGAACAATCATTTTAAAAGTGTACGTGCCTCTTATGTGATTTATCTTAAATGGATGTATTGACATTTCATGATCGTATTGAAATATGGAATTAAATACTTGTAGCATATATGTCATATGGCAAGTTTGGGGGGTGGTTTTCTTTTGGATGGTTAGGAAAAGTGTCTGTGTCTAAAAATCAGGAGCCATTTCACTGACCAACAGAATCTCTAAAATAAATTTTGAAGGACTTTAGGTGTTTTAATCTCCGGGACTGTTAACTCATTCCTTGGAAGAAGAATCTGCTGTCACTCTTGTTAGTTCTGTAATTGTAGACTTTCTTGTACCCCAGCTTGAGGGACTGGTGTGTGTGTGTGTGTGTTTATTTGTTTTCCCAATTTTAGCTTCTCCTGTTTTACATTAACTTTTGTCAAATGGTAAAATATTTCATTTGGAGTCACCACTCTAGCATTTCTATCAGTTTTGAATTTCTTCAATAGTCAAAATTTAGTAAGTCAAAATTATCACCATTTATCTCATAGACAATTTCTGTGCCAATAAAAATAGGAAGACCAAGAAAGAAAATAACATTCCTACCTCCTGTTAGCATTTGTGAACATTTGCAAATACATTTGTCATTGTCTGCATCCTTTGTGCTAAAATCATTTCCTGGTTGGCTTATACTGCTTATTTTGCCTGCTGTCCCCGTAAGTCCTTTAAGGTGGATCCTGCAGAAGTGAGGAATGGAAAAACAAATATTTTGTGGAAGTTAATGATAGTTGATCTACAAAGTAATGATGAAATAATTTGCAGTAAGCATCCTGTTCAAAGAGTTCAGTTCTCTTCTGGCTAATGCACTGTTGTACTGAGCGGAAATGGTCAGCACAATATCTTAATGAACAGTGTCCACGTTAGTAGAGATGGCTGTTTTGTTCATGCCATATTAGAAGAAAATGATAGCAGGTAGTTCTTCATATATAATTTCTTAATTGGGCTTTCTTACTTCTGTAAGTAGTTGTGTGCATTTTTTTTTAAATCAAGTTAAAAAGCTTAACCAAAACTTTTTTTGGTTCCTATTTTGCTATTACCACACTATGGCAGTGTAGCATTACAACTTGGCATCTATGAGATAAGAGCATTACCTGGACTCTCAGTTACCAACTAGTAACTGATACTAAGGATTTTCTAAATATTTCCTTTTCCACTTACCAAATTCCTCTTCCTGTTAAGTTTGTTTCACTTCCCTAGCAAGTTAAGCTTTCAATGAGGCTTCTCCTGTTTAGATCTCCTTATGAAGGTACAGACACAGTGAGAAGAGATACTGGAGCACTGACCTGGGGAGGCAGTTACACAGCTACGACTATGTTATGCAATTCAAAGTGAATGTCTTGAACTGGGTGGACTTAAACCCTCTGCTCCCACCATGACCCTTTGCTGACTGCATTTCTGTATCAATAGCTTACCTTTCTCAGAGCTATTTCTTTGTTTAAGGAGTAGAACTGACTCTGAGAACCAGCTTCTCCCCAGAGAAGCATGTAATACATCTTCTGTGTAATTTTCTGCTTATGATAGAAGTTTTCTTTGGGAATTTAATAGATAAGTTATTTTAACCTATTTTATACTTCCTATGTAAAAATATTAAGAATGAATGAATTTGCATTTATTCAGATTTCAAAAGATTAGCTCATTACAAATTTCCTCAAAAATCTCAAAAAGCTAAATATTCTGTTTCTTTCTTGAGGCAAGTTTAAAACTTTCTATTTAAACACTGGTCCCTGTAAGCCAGTTTCTAACATATTACTAAAGGTTCTGAGCACAGAGTATGAGCCTAGGCTTGATTTGAAAACATCATCTGAAGTTTAATATAAAGCAGAGTTTCATAGAATTGAATCATTTTTTAAAAGTATGGCTTATAACAGATGAGAGTCAATGGATATAAATTGAAATGAGATTCTGATCTCATCACTAGATGTCAGGAAATCTTGACCGTGCAGAAAAGCAAGGGAAGAGGTTGTACAGTCTCCATCTTTGGATGTTATGAAGACCCAAGTGGATGAAGCCCTGAGGCACATAGTCTGACCTCATAGCTTTGAGATTAGGAAGTTGGACTCAGCTAGAGCCCATTCTGATCTCAATTTTTTCTATTGTTCTATGAAATGTCAGTTTTATGAACCAACTGCATTCAATTGTTTTAATGTTTTTAATATAATGAAAGTTGTCCTTGATTGAATAATCTCTTTTTAAATTTTTTATAATTTTAAATATGTTCTTTAAACTACTGCATTCCATGATTCAGTCCATGTTTAGTTGTATTTTAAAATAAAGTATCTATTTACAGACAACCAACTTAGTTTTCAGTAATAATTTTTTGATCACGTAAATGGACAAGGGTAATGACCCATATTGCAAAGGTTGTCTTACCAAGTATTTTAATGCATTACTTTAAAAAAAAAAAAAAAAAATCTCTGCTGTTGATTCTAACTGTTCCCAGATGAAAAAAATATTTGCTTTGGACATGAGACAGCTGTATACTGCTAATGCATTAAGATCTAACATTCAGGGATAGGGAGATGCTGATAGCGTTAGATTGCTTTGCATACAAGACCTGAGTTGAAGTAACAACTTCATTTCTCTTGGGTGTCAGACTGACTTTGTTTACATCAAATTGTTAGTGATCTTGGAGAAATTGACCTAAATTTAGGTATTTTTCTCTGATGAGTTAGGTAAACCTCGATGAATCTATAAGATTCACATAAAGAAATGTTTTCCAGACCATGTAGTAGGAAAACATCTGTTATACTGCAGAGTCTTGAGTTCTTCTATACACCATCATACGATATCTACTGCATTGACAAAGAGCCTGTCAGAGTATGAACTGCCCATATAATTCAGTTGTGGCTGATACTATGTTAAAATGCTATGATAATATTATTTTTTTTTTCATTTTTTTTAAACAAGTATGTAAGAAAAAGCTGTGAAGCTTTATATTTTAATGAATGATGGAAGCATATGTCTATTAAAATTCTTGTTAAAAGTGGATGGATTGTAGGGGTTGAGATAATGTTTGGTATTAGCTTCATTTTCATAGGTAGGAATTTTATTCTTTGAGAATCCAAGAAAATGGTTAAAAGAATGAGAAGGTAGCATTAGCTCTGTATGCAGTGAACTTCTTCTGGTGAAAGACTGAAGTGGAAAATCTCCTTGCAGCATTGTCTATCTGTCATTCACCTTTCAGAAATTTATTTATTCCCTGGAATCATGATTTGATAATCTCTTTCCATTGATAGCCTTTGATAGACTTTGATAGTCTTAAAGCCATTTCCAATGCTGATCCAGCAAATGGTTCCTTTTTTGTTGTTTGTTTGTTTGCTTTTTATTCAAATAACAAATGGTAAATGTTAATTTTGGTTTAAAACTTGTTACAATTTTATTTTGGTAAAGAAACATTTAACTGATAGTCTGCTTAAAGACAAGGTAACTCATTAACAGATATTAGGATTTCTTTCTTTAAAATGTCAGTTACAGTTACCCAGCTGCAAGATACAAAATTTTTTTGAGACAAGAAGAAAAGCAAATCTAGAAGTTAAATTTGTCTAAAAGTTCTCTTTGACAAACTTGTCTGTGATGTGAAAAAAATAAATAAAAACCATTTTCCCCCTCATACCTTTCTACTACAGAGCTTTGAGAATTACCCCATGTGTATATTTGAACATGGTAGTTGTTTTTCTGTGTAAAGAGGACACTTGGATGAATCTACATGCTTAGAGCAGAAGATGGATGTACGATTGCATTTTTATGCCCCTCTTTCCTCTGCAACTGCAGACTTGTTTTTACTGACCTGAAAACTGCGCACTGCCATCTGCTGTATTAGTATGTGTATCCTATGCTATGCCATACTATCTCTTCATTTTTGTGCATCTGGTTTGTTACACACACACAGTGTGCACTAGCAAAATGTACATTGTCTCCTTTGAGAAAAAAATATTAAAATGTTTTAGGGAACAGGTGAAAATCAAGACAAGCACTACTTTCTGAGTGAATTGGAAAAAAAAAAAAAAGTACATAATTTGTAGGAAACAAGGTAATGCATCTATACAGTTTAGAATAATTTTCTTCAGATCATTTTTTTTTATTCAGATCAGATTTTCCTGCTTACCTGTATTTTTGTTCTTCATTTGCTAGATAGAATTGGTCATACAAAGAATATGCTTCATTTCCTTCCCAGTCTTTCAGGAGTATTTTAAGAACGTAACGCTTCTGATTAGTCAGTTGAGAAACAAACTCATTTCCTAGCCAGTACTCTCCAGCAGGATCACCAAATCCCTGTAATTCAAGTTGTATATTTAAATAATTGTGTTTTCTGTGTTTGTTTGTTTTTTTTTAATATTTATTTATGTTTGAAGTGATCACTTGATCAGTTTTAACAGTCCGTTAACTCATAACTTTAGTCTGTGAAGGTTCTAGATGTTTAATATTTCAAGAAGTTGATTTCAGCAATGACAACTTTAGGAATCTGAAATAGTGAATCAATAGATTATTTGGAGCAAGTTGCCACTAGCAACACAAATATAAATAACTCAAAAATGTGGACATATCATGGAATAGTTATTAATGAAAAGTGAAGTCACTCTTTAAAAACAAATACCACACTTGAAAGTCTGCTTCAGAAAACAATTTATACTACTCTGACATTTTTTAAATGAACTTCTAAGTATAAAGGCAACTTATAAAATCTTCCTCATTTCTAAGGATGCTATTAGCATTACTTTATTATATCAGATTTCAGATTACAATAACTAATATTAAGGCCTCAGAAAATATTGTTTACCATCTTGTAGTCTTTCCATGTCCGGTGAAAATCCACGCTGCCATCTTCACGTCTTTGCATAATTGTCCAACCTCCTCCATTAGTTTCCATGTCACAGTAGGCCTATCAGAGTAAGTATGTAACAGTCTAAGTTCATGTACTCTTGTGAAAAAAAAATAAAAAAAAATAATAAAAAAAAACACAGAGCAGAGCATATACTTTGCATAATTCTCTATAGTGGTATGTTTTAAAGTGTACAATGTGTATTAACCTAGAAATATTGATTTTCATAATCTTCATAAAATAATTTGTGGTGTCTACAAGTAAGTCACTATGCATCGCATTTATCAGAATACAAACAGCAACTTAAAAACAGCTGATGGCTAGTGTTAAATGGGTCATCAACTTAAGATCTAGATTTTTCAATCAAAAAATGAATGTAGCTTCTGACTCTGTACTTCCTTCTTGCATTTACATTTTTTTCTGATGAAATATTTCTCCTGAAAGATGCTTTTATTTATTCAGCCTTTTTTTTTTGAGAGAGAGTCATTCAAATTCCCCATGGTTTGCCAGAGTATACAAGCTGTTAGATTCAAACAGTGAACAATCTGAAAAATGTTTTTATTTCCACTGTCATTGTTCAATATGTTTGCAGATTATCTGTCCCCCAGAAATGAATCTAGATGTAGAATTGTTAGCTGAAAAGTTAAATCTTGAAGCCATGCTGTTATTCAGACTGCAACAAATGATCTATATTCTAGATATCCTAGAACTAAAATGTAAGTACTATACTGTGATGTTTCCAAATACTCATAAATCATATCTGACTTTACCAAGTTATTGCTGTACATTTGAAAGGATTGACATGTAGTAGGCAGTTTACTGAACTCTGTATTAAAATACACTGTAAATGCATCCCCAGCACAGCATAGTTCAAATTTATAGATGACTTGTTTGGTTGATCTCTTTCTAAAATAAAATAGGAAATGACTGGTATATACTCACTGAACTATAACAGATAAAAGGTTCAACTGGGAAGATGCTGATAGAAAGAAAATCTTTTGAAAATATGGAGATTACTTTTGAGTCATGTTTGAGAAAATTAGTGAATAAATTTTTTTAAAAAATCTTTGAATACTTAGGATCTTTTTTTTTTTTTTGATAAAGATTTAAAATTATTACATCTAATTCCACTTTTCTGAAACTAGCAAAACTTAAAAAGGGATGTGTGAAGTCAATGGAAAAGGACTGGTGTAAAACAGTATAATTGAAAGTCATATTGAAATCAGTATCTGCATATATTGGATATTAGTACAGATACTCAGAAAAATGTTAAAGTTCTTTTACAATTATTTCTCTTTGGAGAGTTCATACTTTAATGCTCTAAGTGCTCTTATTTGGAAGTTTGTGTGTGTGTGTGGTTTTTAGCACTTTCTGCCAAGATATTGAAGTTCTGAGACTTCTTCAGAATCATTTCAAGTTTGAAAAGTTTTGAAATTATAGTTTCAGTGTTAAGCTACATTAAATTTTAATCTGTAGGCTAGCTATTCAGCTGTATCATTAAATAAGCAAAATTTGATCTTCCCATCTACGGTAGTGGTGCCAAAACTTGACTTCTTAGACTCGGTTAGAATATTTCATCTTTTAAGATTAATTAAAATAAAATTTAAAAATAAAATTAAAAAAAAAAAAAAACATAGGATCACAGAATCATAGAATGGCTTGGGTTGGAAGGGACCTCTTAGATCATGTAGTGCCACACCCACTAGACCAGGTTGCTCAGGGCCTCATCCAACCTGGTCTTGAACACCTTCAGGGATGGGGCATCCACAACCTCTCTGGGCAACCTGTACCTCACCACCACCTGAGTGAAAAATCTCCTCCTAATCTCTAATCTAAATCTCCCCTCTTTAAATTTAAAACCATTCCCCCTTGCCCTGTCATTATCTGATTGAGCAAAGAGTCACTCTCCAATACATGAGCATCTAATACATGAGCATCTCATCATTAATTTGAGATTTCTCCTTTATTTAAAATAAATAAATAAATTGCTTGATGGTATTCCTTCTTGCATAACTCATTAGTGCTGCTTGTGACAATGTGCCTAATCATGACTGACTGGCACTGAAGCTGTATGTCTTTCTCATCCCCATTTACAGGAGGTGGTCTTTTTAGTGTTAGTAGTTTTTAGTTCTTTGAATTGGTAGACATGTAGGAAAGGTTTCTGAAAAGAAAGCAAGCCCTTAGAGCTGCTAATATTAAATATATTAGTGTTTCAGTAGGCTACAATACATAGGAAATCTAAAGCAGGTGCTGTATAAGGTTGTGTCTAGACTCTGTTCAACATCAGAGAATTGTGAGACATTCAACTGAAGATTTTAGGAAAGACAAAAGAAGGAAGAAAGTGAGTTGATTAGAGACCAGTTAAAGTATGTCATATGAATAGAATTTAATTGAAAGCAACAACTTTATTTTGCACTGCTGCATGCGGTTCCTTATACCTCAAAGCCTGGGGTTCCTTTGTTTATTTGTTTTGTTTTTAACTAACATCTGTATTTAATGACTGGTAATGATTTGGTAATAGTATATAAATTGAACTCAGTAGAAATAAAAATTGCCTTGAAAAGGAAAGCATAACATTCCAAAGATAAAGTATTATACAAAGAGATCGATCTGTTTTAAAAAAGCTAATTTGTGATATATTGTGCATATGTGAAAACTGATTGCCACAGAAGGCTATGAAGAGGGTTACTAAGGATGGGCTAAAGCTGATGCAGATACTTTTATTAAGTGTCTCTGTAAGATAAAATGATGATCAAAAAAGTGGTCAAATATCATTGGTTGTAGAGAAAGTTGTTGATTTTGAAGATTCATCCCACTGAAAAGACTGTATAGTAAACCAGATTTAGAACAGACCTGGTTCAGCCTTCTGTGAAACGTAGTTTTTAACTGCTTATAGAGAGAGGCCAGGTATTAATTTACATGGTCCAGTCTGATATTGCTATTGTAGATGTTAATTGAATATTGCATACAAATTCCTTGGGGCCTATCATCTAAATTTCAATTTGAATTATTAATTTAATGATGTAAATGCCTTAAAATAGTGCAATATCTCAATAATTCTCAAACTGCACTTCTTACAGAAAATAGATACTGGCTATAACACAAATATTTTACACGTGAATGGCAAGACAACTGACTTTATAGACACAATAGTCTCTTTGTGATAAATGCTGTAGTAGTGAGATTTTTTTGCCAAAGGGGAAGCAATTTGGTAAGAACTGAAATTCCTAATGAGAAATTCAAGAAGAGACATCCATAAAAATCTCATGTAGATTTTCTAACAATGATTTTATAAATTTTAGGTAAATTTCATAGTATATTTTTTCCACACCAAATAAAATCATGTTAGTCATCTGTAACTGCTTCTAAAAGATGACAGTTATATGGTGTTCAAAATGGAAATCCTTTCCTTTATTATGTGGAAAGTGTGGCACAGCAAAAGGACTTGTATTGGTTTACATCATCTCCTTTTAGTGTCATAATAGCTGTTGTAAAAGATGATAAGATTATTGTTGCTTGAGATTTCAGTGTATGGTTTCCAACTGTTGTACTTTGTGGTTGTACACTTGCCCCCTTGAACTAGCTAAAATGTTAATATTATTTTTACTTTAATTAAGCATCACACTGTGAAACATTTTGCTTTCAGGCTTGACTGGCAATCTGGAACCCTCTTTCACAAGCCCTCACCTATTTAGCTTTGCTCATAAAATCATTCCTGTGCTCTCCAGATCATTTTGCTAGAATAATTTATATTAAAATATTTACTGTGAAACTAGGAACTTCAAATTTACATACACTCTTGTTTTCTTATTTGGAAAGGTATACAGTAAATGAAGAAATATTACAGCAAAGATTGCATAAAGAAAAATAATTATGTAAGTTGATTTGTTACTTTTTACTAAAATACTTAAGTTAATTTTATATATTCTGAAGTATTTTTAAGGATGGAGATAGGCTATTCGGTACATTGAAGATTAAGGGAAAGATTGGCTTAGTTTAAAACAAACACAATAAATTGCTGTGTCAGCCCACAGAGGGAAAAAATTCTTAATGATGTATGCGAAAGATGCAGGGAGAGGAAGTATTTATTTGGACTATAGATTTTTCTTAAAAAAAAAAAATCTTCAATCTCCAGTAAAATGATATGCATAGGAGGCTTTCTTTCACTCTTATTACTAAAACACAACTCTTCTGACCTTTCAGCCTATCTGAGGTTTATGTTCAAAAGGAAGAAATGTAACATTTCATAGAACTAGCAAAAATAGATACCAAGATTAGAGAGGCAGCAGGAGTCTTCAAACAGATGCCAAAAAGAATAAAGAGATTAACATCTCAAATTACAACAAATTGGCAGGGAGTATATTTGATTTATCTTGTAAACTGCCTCAGTACTTACAGTTCTGGCAGCTGTAGCACCAAGACAGCTAAGGTCAGCTGTTTTTCACCATCAGCTGAGGATCAGTGCTCAATTTTTGAAAAAATTGTAAGGTATGATATATAACAAGAAATAGTCCCCATTCCAAAGATATAAGTGTTTTCAGACTTACTTTCTGAATGGTAAGACTCTGGCTGGGTTATCAGGATGAATAACCACCACAGTTTTTATACCAAAGCAGCTGTAATTGCTACATCTGTGCAGTTTTCCTTTGCATTACTTCTGGCTGCTGTCAGAACACTTCAGAGTCATGATGCTCTCAAATAGCTTTTGATGCTCAATGATTTTGTGCTCTGCTGTCTCTAGCTCCTAGAGATGACTAGGTAAGAATGGCAGCCTTAGTTTCATTGTTCTGGAAAAAAAGAAAGCTAAATGCATAGTTTATACTACTATAGTATACTATTATAATTAAATATATATATATTATATATATACTATGCTATTATATATATTATATATTATTTTAAATATATGTAATTTCACCTAATGCCTATTACCCACTAAAAGGTGAGCAAGATGATGAGACTTCCAAATCTCAGAAAAAAAAAATAATAATAATAAATAAAACTCATCTGTTTTGTATTGGAGAAGCTACACATATGACTTTGTTATTGCTTGGGGTTGGAAACACTTCGTTTATGTGTATTTTAGATCTACTGTTTGTGGGATGGACCCCTTTGGAATGACTAGCTAGTTGTCTATATGATCACTGGTTAGAAAAAATATGCAAGCCCATTTTTGTTGGTAACTTCAGACTTGCCCATATCACTTTCTGCAGGAAAGTTTTGGTTAAAACAAAGGCCTTAGCTTGGAAAGTGTGTGAGTTCTGGGGTGGAAGGTCTGCCCAGAGGGGGGTGGGAATGAGGAATAGCTCAGCCATTGATTTAAGATTTGGGATACCATGTTGGTAATAGTTACGGTAACAGTTAACATACTGGGGTCGCCCAGGCTCAGACAATCTGTCTAATTAACAGAAGGAGGTTAACTGCTTTAAACATTAAGTTATTGACTTTTGTGGGTTTGCCTCTGCCATTTTTCCTTGTGTCAGCAGTCTCCTGATGTTTTTCCTCCTTGTTTTTAAAAGGACTTAGCTTTTGTCCTGCTGCAGAACAGGAAAGCTTAAAAGCTCAAAAATATTAATGGAATGAAATAATTGTTCTCCTTTCAGCTCATACTCAATTCTTTGGTTTTGTATTGTGATGGGAGACAAATTAGTAGAGTGGGATCAGTTACACAGATTATACAGAAGTTGTTTATAAACTTGTTGAAAGGTCAGAAGGTGTTACAAGAGGAAAAGATGAAAACATAAACAGCAGTGCAGCACTTCTGGCAAATAAAAAAGGTCATTCTGTTTCCTGGTCTGAGTGGCCATAAACAGTTGAAAATGGTGTAACGTGTTGATTATCCCTAAACCTTCATTTCCCTTGACAACACCACTTACACATCTGTATTTGTATTAAAATCTACATCAGATTAGAGCTTTATAGTCTTAATTTTCACTTCAAATAGCAATGAAAGTTTTCCCTTTCTTTTTAATTGTCTTTTTTTGTTCTATACAAAGTGGGCAGAATAATATTAAAATAATTTAATGTTAATAATTTAAATAAATGTATAATTTAATAAGTTCAAACTATTTTTAACTTAGTGAATCACCCTACTGTCAAAATGTTGGGAGTTGCGGGTTGGCTAAATATTTTAGGCCTCTATGTTCAAATGTGAAGTTTTTAATATTGTACAGTCTCAGAAATTTGCAATTGCACTTTTGTTTCAGAGGTAGAGTATTTTAGATTTTAGTTTTGTAGAAATGTGAATCGCTGTAGATTCTCAGATCATATAAATTGCCTAAAAAATTATGGCTTTGCAAACACATTGTTAAATTCCATAAAATACCTACTTTTTTATAAGGAAATGTCTGCAATATGAAATAATAAAATAAAAACATTATAAAATTTAGTGTTTGACTAATACATTAAGCATTTTTTTTTTTATATTCAGACATTCCTTTCCCTCCTCAGCCTACTTTATCTGACAAGTTGGAAACAAACATTCATCATCTGATCCCCAGACTTCAACAAGCTTATTGTAGCTTTGGTTCTTTGTCCTCACAATCCACCTGGGACTTTTCTGCCTTCCAGGTTTTATTTTGTACTGAATTATACTATCCAAAATTTTATTGTTTTATTTGACTCTAGCAGATGGAGCATTCAACCTCTGTCAGGCAACCAGTGTATCATCCAGTCACTGCCCATTTTGCTCATTTGTCTGCTATGGCATTGATTTAACTGATGGCACATTGATTTGACTTAAACTGACAATGAAGTTAATTTCAATTAAGCACTGAAAAATGCATATTATTTTTTTTCAAAATAAATAAATCATCCAGAGAGGATTTTAAACTCATCTATAGTGAAAACACTGCAAAACCTCACCTTTTATTTAAATCATGGCAGTGTTTCCCAGGATAGATGTCTCTGTTACCCTGTTTCTGTTATTCTGATCTGATTGCTAATCTAATTGCTAATCTAATTGTTACACAACTGCCCATAAAACACCATAAGAAGCAACTGGATCCCATACGTGGGTCCAGTACTTGTAGAGTGCTTACATGATTACACATCCCTGAGTGCTCTTTTTCTGAAGTCTGATTTTACCTCCTTTCACTACCTGGAGGGAGTTGGACATGTGAAGGATCTAAGAACAGTAGTGGAGGTTGCTGGCCCTCCTGGCTGCCTCAAGTGCTAGCTTTGGCTTTCCATTGAGGAAAGGTATTGTGGCCTTGAGCTTGAGAAAACTGCAAAGGAAGAGCTAGTTCAATGTAATACCTGATGAAAAACTGTATTCTTTTAACATCCAAAAATAAACTCTCTGTTACAGTACAGTCAATGGGTGTCATGGCTATAAAATACTCACACCTGGTATACATTATTGTGTCTTGGTCATGGGACAGGAATATCTTCCAAGGAAAGGTCTATTTTATTTGAGGACTTTCATGCATTTTAGGCAGTCAATGTGATCTGTCTCTCTGATTGCATAGGGCAATTGTATTGGAGTTAGAGATCTGATAAAGAAATAAAACACTATATTGATTTTATCATGCTAACCATGTGGAAACTATGAGGAAAAGAATGAAATTCTAGGATGCTGAAGTGAACAACAGCAATGCTTGTTCATTTCAGCTGAGCCAAGATTTCACCTGAACCGCTTTTATCTTCCTTTGAGATACTCAGATCTATGTCATGAACTGCCCATTCAAAAACAACAACAACAAAAATCTAGTAAAGTTCACATTACCTTGTCTTTAAAATAGTATATTTACTAGATCAAATAACTTTTTAGCACATACTGTGCCCAGGTAGCACTTTATAGCCATCCTACCTTCTTTTCCTGTGCAGTGTTAGGAACCGTTAAGGTGTAGATTCCACTTGTTGTGAGTCCAGATTTGAAAGCTTCAGCACAGTCTTTGAAGCTGATTTGCTCCTCTTTAGCTATGAAGTTGTTCTTAGCTGCTAAAAATGCAATAGAAATGGAAGGCGTTAAGAGAAGATGAATAAAAGTTACTAAGAAGTGATTACTGGTGTAATCAATTTATAGCTTTGCAGTCCCAAAAATATGCCTAGTCCTGAAAGAAATGTCAGATTAAGGTATTGTTGTGTGTTACTTTAGAGGCATTACTCCAATGCAAGCATGACTGCTTGATAGGTTGAAAAGTGATGGCACCTATTAATATTAAGAATAAGAATACTTAGGATATAGCTTTCAGTTTAGCAATGTCTGCTTCCATTGCCTTTAGATTGCATGACAACCTCTACCTGCATTAACTGTTACAAACATATCTAACTAGCAAATTATTGTATTAAAACTGACCAGTACTACAAAATTGTGAAATCTAACAGAAGAGTTATTCTATCTTTTGTAATTTAGCTGACTGGAGTAACTACAAAGTTTTAGCTAGGTTTTTGCCCCATGCTGAGCAGGAACAACTCTGCATGTACCAAGCTGAAGCTTGGCAGTTCAGGCCAACCCACTAAGGAAACATCCCTTCTGGAATTCATTTCTGTAAAAAAATACATTTTAATATGCTTAAGCCTTCTTGTTTTACAGAACAATCTAAGGCTCATCTTTTTGCCTCAGTTCTTTATTAACTATGGAGGCTGGAATTTCCTGGCATTTACCCTGCTGACTGATATTTCATATTTGATCCTTCTGGGTTTGGTTCTGTGTATTTTCCCTTTTAATCTAAGAAGCACAGCCAGTTTGTACAAAGTTTTAGGTGCTATATAAATACATGCATGTATTACTGTTGTTTAATGTTATGTTCTCTTTAGCTCGCTTATTCATTACTTACCTGTTTTCATGTTTTGCCTTAAATACAAAAATAACACATTCAGTGTTTTAATTGCTTTTCCACACTCTATTGTTTGTAAACTGTCTTAGAAGCTTTCCCTGCTAATTTTGTCTTTTTGGCAAACATTCATTATTTTTTCCACTCTGGCTTTAACAGTGTTGTAGCCAACACAACTTTGACTTGTTTACTTATTTGTGCACTAGCGTAGCAGATAACATCAGCAGGAACATGTACAGCCTTGCTAATGGTATTTATTTAAGGGGATAGTGCCAGTTACTAACAAAAAAAAAAAAACTTGAGATTTCACTTTGTTTAGAAAACTCTACATCATCATATTATTTAGGACACTATCAAAAGTGGGCACTTCTGAACATCCGTTTCCTTTTTTTGTGAGCTAACAAGAGTAATGCAGTATAGTCCATCTATACTGTCTTTTATGTTGTAATAGTAACCATTGTGAAATTTTCTTGGTATTTAATTTTAAATCCTTTTTTAGGGGTTCTATATTCCTGTGGATTTCTAGTCTAGATTACTTTGCAGGCAAATATGATAGATTCATTACTCTTTTATGTAGTACATCTTTAACTTCTAAATTTGTCAAAATTTAATATCAGACATGAAGTTTCAGATTTAAAAAAAAAAAAAAATGTTCACATGTTTAACTTATACTTATCCATAACTTTCAGCTTATGGTCTATATGTTTTTCTATGGAGCATGTGAACCCACCTGGGAAGTGGAAGCTTATGCTTTGATGCTGGGCTGCCAGGCATATTAGGGATGAAGCTATTGCCTATAAAAGTCGTTAGGCTGACTGATTTTTAGGATGAATAGGGAAGTCTCATTGAAAGACTGGAGAACCTGCTGTCCTGGGCTGGTTCGTTCTGTGGTCTGGGGCTTACATAGGTGCTAAAATCTGGGCCAGTGTTGATGATTTAGCCTTTAACAGCCACTGTGTATTGTCCTTTCTTTGATCAGCTCTACGTTGAACAATGTGTACGTTGAACAATGCGAGTGTACGTTGAACAATGCGAGGCGGCAGAAGTAATAGCTGTGAGCAGGAATCAAAGCTATGATCTTGTTTTATGTAGTCTAGCCTAGAGCTGTGGCTAAGGGAGAGTGCACTGCCAGGTGAATGAATGCCATGTTGGATGAATACTTGGCATCACTGTATTTTGTTGAATAACTGGAGAACTGGGCAGACAAGCCAATATAATTCATAGAAAATGAGCAAAATAATGGAAATAAACCACATAAATATTTTTCCCCTAGAAAAATAGGTCAGTAAGCTCAGATGCAGAATTTAAGGCAAAAAAAAAATAAAAATAAAAAAATTTTTGAGAAGCACAAGTGTGAAAAAAAGGTTGTTTAGCTTTAGAGGTAGTAATGTATGCAAATTGGGGAATGTAACTTAAATTACATAAGCATGTATTCTTTTACTTACAGTTTGGTGTTGATATCATAGTAAGCAAGTTATGAACAGTCTCCATCAAATCATGTTGCTGTTTTTGCAGAACAGAGTTGTTTACCGTGGCTGTAACTAACTGCTTTTCTAGTTCTTCTATAATGGAATTCTGTCTGGCTACTAGGACCTGAAGCTGATCTTTTTCATCTTTTATTGACTTCAGCTGAAGTGTGTGCTTGTCTTCCATCTCAAGAACTCTTTTTTCTAGAAAGCTAAATAAAAAAACTACAATTAGGCTCTTATGAAACAATTCTGAGTTGATGTAAAGAGTATTAAGCCTGTTGCATGTATGCTTTCTTTTATTATAGAACCAGTTGGTACATAAATAATACTACCTGGTATAGTCCGTATGACAAACTTTTGAGGTATAGCAATTGGATCCTGATTTGACATTATGAAAAGAACGATATAATTTAATCCTGAAATGAGGATGGTAATACTAGAAGTACAGGGAGAATCAGTATGAAACATATGTAGACCCCAAGTAACCATTACTTATGACTATGCCAAAGTAACCATAACTTATGACCATTACTTATGACTATGCCATTACTTATGCCTTGAATATCATTCCCTCAGAGGTTAAGCATATTAGTGAAGGTTTTCATGGTTTTCACCCTATGAATAGAAAAAAAATCTTCTAAAGATGAACCTTTGAACTTTTCATGTGTCTTGTGTTATAATAAATATATATATATATATAAAATATGTAGAAGTATATTATATTTATATAGGACAGTATATATTATTTATAATATATTCTAGCCTTTAAAAATGGAAATGTGCAAATAGTTCCTTGAAGACATGTTACCTATCTCTAGTTCTGGAGCTGGTATGAGTAGGTGATTGGCAGGAACGTTATTGCAGTGGTTCTGATACGTATCATGAGAGGTAATGTTAAAAGATGCTTGACCAGAAGGGAAAAGTTAGCCTAATATCCATTACTGTTATTGAAAAAACTCTTGAACCTTTTAATTATGTGTTAAGCAGATGAAATCAATGTCAGATCATCTTTTATTAGGTGAGAAATAATGCCTTTGTGTTTACATTTAAAAATAATAACAATAACAATAATAACAAAAAAGAAAAAGAAAAAAAAAAACACTTGCACGTATGGTTCTAATTGAAACATGTTGTCTCTGAAGGAGAAAACTTACCGTTATTTTTGGTTTTGGATTTTGCTATAAACTGTTTATTGCCAAAAGTAAAGTACAGAAATGGATAGCAGAAGTAGTTGGCTTTTGGTCTGAATTTCATAAGACTGACTACTTCTGAAGCTCGTATATGAGCAGTAGTTGACTCTTCTCAACAGGTTAGTAAAAGATAGTGGCCATGACAATAGAATGCATTTCTCTGGTAATAAGATATTAAGGTTTTAGGGCAGCTACAATCTGTTTTCCTCTTCACTTCTCCATCTTCACAGAAGAGTTGTTTGAGGCCTGAAATTAAACTGACTCAAGGAATTGATATGATTGAAAATTAATTAGTTTGGTTTAGGGTAATCTTCAGTACCATTTCCTTCAGTGCCAATCCCAGTACAAGCAGTCCTGGCATTTAGATCAACTTCTGTTGTCACAGAATTAGGGTTTTAGGTTCTAAAAAAAATCTTAAACTCTGAAACATTCGTCCCTTAGTGTACCATGAATTTTTTTTCCCCTGTGTGGAGTATAACCACAAATTTTCTCTTCAAGGATACTTTAAAAATCTCTTCAAGAACTCTTCAACGTAGATTAACCGAAACAAATAAATTTACTAAAATTAATGATCCTACCATAACAGAAAGTTGATGCTACTGTATAGAAGTGTATCTATAAAAATAAGAATTTACTATGGTGGATGAGGAACATATGAGGAATGAGAATCTACAAATTTTATCAGAATTTTGCAATTTCTAAAAAGGAAAAATTGAAAAATGTTAGTAACAATTTCAGCATAAACAATTTAAATATCCACATTGAAGATAAAAAAAAAAAAAAAGATATTTAAAGGGCACTTTAGGGAATAATATTTTATCAAATCGATATGCCAACTTACCTGTTTTTTTCTTGTAATTTAGTTATCTCATTGGTCTGATCTGAAATCTGTCTTTCTAATTTATTTGTTGAAAGAGAGTGTTCCAAAAGCTGAAGTTCAAGTCTGGTTGTCTGGTTTAATACCTAAATAAAATGTATAAAAATATTTGCAGATCAAGATACATCTTTTAAACTGATTGTAATATCTTCATACTGTGAAGTCATGCAAATCTCTATGTAAGTTTCTAATTCAAAGTTTTCTTTGAACACATTTGGGCATAAATGCTCAAAAAATTAGAATTAAGTACAAGACAATTCATTGCATGAATTTTGTTGTTCAACTACAATTGATCATTGGGAGTTCTTCAATATTATGTTGCATTTCTGATCAGTGATTGAGAGTTACTATGACATTAGTTTTGCTGTCATG
Source organism: Oxyura jamaicensis (assembly GCF_011077185.1). Classification (NCBI taxonomy): domain Eukaryota; kingdom Metazoa; phylum Chordata; class Aves; order Anseriformes; family Anatidae; genus Oxyura; species Oxyura jamaicensis. Next base: position 94,437,358 of record NC_048895.1, on the reverse strand, counting down.
TCTTCCCCTCTGTTATAATATTTTTATTTCATTACTGCCACTATTATGGTTGTTAATCAGAGAATAATTTGAGTTGTTTTCTCAACCTAGTGTAGGAAGAAATCACTTTCCGTCTCTCTCACTGGTTAAAATCTTGTCCCAGTGGTTCCCCTTTAGCAATTTTCCGTAATCCCAAATTACATTTTGAAGTGTTTGTTATGTGACCACACTTTTGTTGACTCATTCCTTGCATTATAATTTTACCTCTTTTTGTATGTATTCTCTACTATCTAAATTTATTTGCATCTTTAAATGAAGAACTTGGGAAACACAGAAGGTGCTTTTTGTTTGGTATTGGATTGCATTACTTTGAGGCATGTTTTCTAGAAATATTTATTCATTGTTTTAGAACAGCTTTTTTTAATTCTGTAGAATTTGGCTTTCGTTGGCAGGAAGAATTGATTACTCATGTCCTTCATGTTAAACAGTCATTCAGGACATGATTTCACACTTAACTGTAATTGAAAATTATTGCCAAAAAGTAAGTGTCCTTGAGAGAGCAATTGTTTGGTTAATTTCCTTATGTTGTTAATTAAGACCTTAACCCAGCCACCGCTAATTTCAAGCAGAGAAGGAAAGTTACAGTCATGGTTTTCTTCCTGTAAGCAGAAAATAACTAAAGAATTTCCATAAAATAATTACTGTCAATGAAGAAGTACATTTTCTCAGCATGTGCAAAATACTGGGCTCCCTAATAATAAAGTCAGAAAGTTGAATTCAGCAAATTTGTGAACTGTGAACTATGAGTTTATCAAAAAATGCACAAAGGCTTATTTTAGGTTAAAAAAATACATAATTGGATGAATTATACAGATATAAAAACGCCTAGAAAGGATTTGAGGTTGTGTGCACTATTTATAAAATATAAAATGTAACGTGCTACATACTATTTTCACTACTTGTCTGGGAATTATGTATCTGAACTTTTCTACCTACTTATCAAAACTACGAATACACATCATTCTACATTTGTTGAACTTGTCCTTAATTTAAGTAGAACATCTTAAAAATTTGCATTTTATTTCACAGGATCCCTTATTTTAGTTAATATTTTCAATTAAAGCAATAATTAAAGATAAATCTTTTAATATTTTTGTTTGAAATTGTTTAGAGAATAACACATACAGTAGGAAAGTTTACTTCTGTGTGAATGTACATTTCCAGTAGCTACCTCCTAACATTTTTTCTTGATTCATCTCTAGTTGGTTTGTTTATCCCTCTGTTAAATAAAATGCATTGTGCTGGCAATGAACTGTTATTCCACTTACAGCATCTATGAAAAGAGTCTTTACAAAGATTTTTTTTTTTTACAATAAATGTTTAAAAGTTCAAAAAAAAATCAAACAAAAAAAAATAAGGTTAGCTTAGCAAATGGAACAAAGACTGAGTGGTAAGGAACTGTTAGCTAAGATCTGGTGGCAAGAGGTAAATAATGAACAGAGATATACAACAGGGGTTGCATAAAAGCATACTCTTACTTGTTTGCTTGGACATACACTAATATTTTCACGTACATTATCTTTAAACATACTTCTCTAGACACACTTCAAATCCTTCCATAATGGAAGTCTTTCAAGTGAGCTTGAGATACACCTATAAGTTGCCAAATATTATGGTTTTCTTAATCTGGGGTAGAGCTGTTGATGGTATTGGTTAACTTTTAATTGTGGAACTGCAGAGTGTAACACTAGACTGTGTTAAGTGTAATTATAGGTATTTGGGAAGCAGAAGCATTTTTAGGTTGAAATACTTTACTTACTTGTGCTTCAACATCTGTTAATTTGCGGGTCTGTTCAGCTGTTTGATTTAGTAAGTTTGTGCCTATTTCAATCATTACTGCAGTCTGGTTCTGCACTGCAGTTTGCTGGATCTCTACCATTTCTTTCTTCATACTGTCTTGGATGTAATTCTCAAGCTACATGGGAAAGGAAAGAGAGAAGAAGATAGTTGCATTCTTTAAATGTTGGAAGGGGGGTGGTAGTACAGTAAGCCTGCTGATTGCCTTGCTAAACAAATTTGCTTTTTGTCCTTGTCTGTTATCCATTTAAGTGAAGCTTCCCAACATTAAACTCTGTCAGAGGAAGGGCAAATATGACAAGGAATGTGTGGCCACCCATTTTCTAATGGCAAGAACACAGATATGCTGGAGGTAGATAGAAGGCACAGCGGTGAGAATGCTTGCAGACACTGGGAACCTCTTCTGTGTTAGTGCTCCCACCATTGTAACCACCAGAGGAGCTTCACCAGCTTTGGCAGCGATGGGAATTTTTTTAGAAGACAAAAGCTTAGGAGTTTAGTCATCTTCCTGTATCTAGACTCAAATATTTTCAAAAGCATTTTTCATCACATGACTAGGAGTCAGAGAGGAGGTCGGATGTCATTTAACACTGTTATGTGTGTATTTTTATCAGAGAGAATTCAAATAAAGACATGAAACAGTAGGAAAACCCATAAATACTTTAAATTCCTGTTATTTCAGAATGTAAAAACTCTTTTAAATACTTGATTCCAAAGTCATTTTTTTTTTTGCTAAACCAATGAGGCTTTTTGGGTAGATATTTCATAATAGAATACACGACTTTCAAGGAAACCAAGGAAACCATTAGCCTGTCATGAAGTCCTTTTTTGCATGTATCTGGATTATCCAAAACAGTCTGATTTTTCTCAATGCTTCTTTAAAATCATGTTCTGTATAACTCTCTAAATATTTCATTTTACTTGCATTTGCAGATGTTTGAACTCTTAAAAATCCAGGCCACATGATTTTTGCTGTTGTTGTTGATATGGGAAATTTCTAGAATCAAGTTTCTACTTCAAATATCAGTGATGTCATATTTCTGCTGGTATATTACTTTCAAATTTTAGTCTCACTGATGTCTGCAAAATTATGTGTATACTCAGTTTTTCAAGTGTACTAATAAATTGTTACTTAAAATGGTTCCAGAAAATGTTAAGCATTGAAGAAAAACAACCTTGAGGAACCTTAAGTCAGGTTACAGTAATATGAATTTGACCCTTTTTGATCATGTCTTTCTAGTTAGATTATACATTAAAACAGCTTCACTTCTAGGGATCTATGGATTCAGTGGTTTTGCCTTAGAATTCAGTGTTTGTTTCTTTCTTAGTGCTGGGAAGTCAGAATCTACATACATATGCCTGTACCTGAAGTCGGATCCTTCTTTAATAAAAAATAAAACCTTGGAGGTAAAAAGGAGTCACTTTAACGGATAAATCCTCTGAATTAGGATTTTGGTAGCTGTGGAAAACAAAAAGTGCCCTTTCAAAATGTAAGAACTGTTAACCTGTAAAAGGGAAATGGGAAAAAAAAATCTGACAAGAAAGACTTTTATTTTTAAAATAAAAAGAACCTAAGTCTCTTTCCAAATTTCCAGAGTTTAGGCAAGCAGAAGCATTTTAGAACAATAATTTAAAAATTCCTGTTTGTAGGTCATAATTTTGCCAAGGCTTTAGCACTTTTGAGGCAGATGCTCAATCTAATACAGTTAAAAGACAAATAGCAAAGCAATCCTTGTATGTGTTATTGTTAACTGTAATCTCATTATATGGGTGAACAATCAGTTTGGCTTTCTAGTGTCTTGGTTATGATTTTGTTGTCTGAGCAACATGTTGCAAAGGGTTCTTTGGGATGGCAGGGAGATAGGAAAGATTGATTAGGGGTAGAGAGATGGAATTCATTTTCAGCTCCTGTCTGTCTGCTCTCCCTAAAATGAGCTAGCTTTCTGGCTTACCTGTATTCATTCTTTATGAAATAAATACTGCATTAGTAGATCATCACTTGGAGCTATGAAAATACCAGACCTACAAATGAACTTTTCTTTGAGATACTAATTTTTGATTATTGGGTTTTTTCCTTTGTATTCTAATACAGCTAAAAAATTAATTGATTTTACAGGCTGTTGTACCAGCAAAAATAAGTTCCTAGACACTCAGAACTTATAGGCTTTGTTCTTCAGGGAATCCAAATAAGCAAGATCACTCCAGCATTGTTTGGGCAAGAGAACCATAATAATTTTTAACTTCTTGCTGCCCTACAAAGAGGAAACTAGTCAATAATAAATATTTAGCACATATTCTTTCTTTGAATTAAGTATTATTTCTTCTTTGTCCAATGTGACCAAACTTTCAAAACACTATCTGTTTGTTCACTCCCTTCAGTCTATGCAGCTGGTGAGCTACAATGTGCAACAGAAATTTCAAGATCTGGTATAGACCAAGGAGATATGCAAGATTCTGAAGGCTTTTATATAGATAAACTATTAACATTTTCACCAAAGTTAGATGCTGCTTCATGAAGACTGAGAGTAATTAATGTGTGTCTCCCTAAAGAGGCTAGACACATGGGGATTAAACAGCTTGAGTCCAAATTAACTTTAGAATTGAAGCTGGAGAACTGGACGTCATCACGGACATCTTGTAAAATAAATTTACTATAAATGCACTTCTCTCAAAAGAAAATTATGGGAGATCTCCAGAATGCTTTTTATCTCCTTCAGTACCACAGTCATGTATTAGGACACTTCTATAAAAGTCAAGGATATGGCCTCACCTGGCACACATCACGTACATGCATGGTTAGAAGGCATGTTGAAAAAGCAAGGCATGTTCACAGAAAAACAAACAGTCAGTGAGGCATCTTGGGTATCAGAGAGCTACCATATGAGAAAGCATTGAAAATATGTACTTTTTTTTTTTTTAGTTATTTAGAAAAAGGCCTACAATAGAAATAAAGGAGTCAATGAATAGTTCAGTGAAGAAAGACTGGTCGATGTCTTTGATTTTTTCCACTTCGTTAAATAGAACAAAATATCTCAAAATAATTGTGGATATTAAACCTCATTCTCCAAGGTTTGCTACAGATAGTGGTCAAAATGAGAATCTGAGCAAGGTCATATCTGCAAACAGGATTACAGAATTGCATGACTTCTTTGAAAATGTTATCACTGAGCTATTCCAAAACCTACTACTAGAAAAAGAGTTAATTCTGGGCTTAAAGGTAAGGTAAACATTTTAAGGTAGGCTTAGGCAATTCCCCACAGCTGTAAGGTTGTTCTGATTACAGTACACAAAACTGTGATTACAGTTTAAGGCATCTGGTGGTTCTGGTTGCCAGATTTTTATACCCCTTATAATTGTGCTTGCAACCTTAGAAAACAGTTTTGTTTAGATACACAGATCTGCAGTTTCGTAATTTATCTTACTTGAATATCTTTAAGTATAAGCCTAACTCTGAACATCTAAACTTTGTATCATCTGCTCTTTTTTCAAATAATATATCATTCATGTGATGCATTCTAAGTTATTGAAGTATTCTCTTGACTCCAATTTAAGAGTTTGTCTTCAAATCTATTTTTCAACTGAAAAATGTTAAATAGACAATTTAGGGAATATGGTATTAGTGCTTACTAATATGAAATATGAACATGAAGAAGGATTTATTTTAAAATTTATGGCCAGTTTGATTATCTGGTTCATTTATCCTAACTTAGAGCAACAAGAAGCATCAAAATGATATGGATCTATTAAGTGGCTTTCTAGATGCTTGTGTTTTTCCCTCCTAAAAATCCTACAAAGCATACCTGCATAAACCCCTCTGTTCTTTTCTTTCTATTCAATAATCCTCTTCCAATTCTGTGCATTCTCTGCTTGTACTTATCATAACAATATTTTTTCCTGACCTGAATAAAGATATGCACTCATCTCTCTTGGTTTATAATCCACTCCCTTTGTGTCATAAAATATGAAACAGTAGAAAATAGGAATTCTTAACATGCACATTTTGTTTGCTCTTTGTTCATTCTGTGTGTGGTTTTTGGTTGTTTGTTTGTGTGTATTTGCTTGCTTTAGAGGCAGGTGCTTACTTTCATCTTCTAAGATGAATACAAGAGTTACTGTTATCCAAGATGCCTATCCTGTTCCCCTGATCTTAGCGAGAGCAAAACATTTGCATACTCTCTGAAAGTGAGGCCATTGTGTTCCCTTGAAAGTGGGTACAAGACTATCCTGTAATTATAAGCATTGTTGAACACTCAGAATTTCTGAGCAGGGGAGAATAGTCAGGGTCATTTACAAGAAGGAAGGGCACAGGAATGAAGTGCTCCAGTTCACGTTCAAGAGTTCAGTAGCTTGGTATTTTGGTTTGTGCAGCACATCTGTCTTCTCAGTATTTTGCTCAAATTCTGAAGATGCAACAGGGATTATCTGTCAGATTTCTCCTTTGTCACATGACTACTTTGGGGAGGATAAATTTTAATCTCTTGTTAATTCAATGAAAACTTGAATATAAGACTTTGATCTTAATATATGTTAACCTTCATGATGATTATTTTGGGACAAAATAGTTGTCAAAACCTAATAGCTGACTCTTAATGAGGCATCTTCAGAGATTCAAAGAATCTTCTCATAAGAAAAGTGTAGAGGAGAGAGAAATAAATACATCTTACTGCCTAATTTGAAAGGAGAAATAGTTAGTTGACATCAGTTTTGGGCCCCTCACTTCAAGCTGGGGAAGGGCCTGGAACTACGAGGAGAGGTTGAAGGAACTGGGATTGTTTAGTCTGGAGAAGAGGAGGCTCAGGTGAGACCTCATTGCTCTCTACAACCACCTGAAACCACCTGAGGAGCCAGGGGTCGGCCACTTCTCGCAGGTAACTAGTGATAGGACTGGAGGGAATGGCCTCAAGTTGTGCCAGAGGAGGTTTAGGTTAGAAATTAGGAGACATTTCTTCTCTGAAAGAGTAGTCAGTTGTCCAGGGAGGTGGTGGAGTCACTGTCCCTGGGGGTGTTTAAGGAAAGGTTGGACCTGGTACTTCAGGACATGGGTTAGTGGGTGACAGTGGTGGTAGGGGGATGGTTGGACCAGATGATCTTGAACGTCTTTTCCAACCTTAATGACTCAGTGATTCTATGATCTCCAGAATGAAGTAATTGTGGAGAATGTAGTATTGTAATGTGGTGAAGGGACGATGGGTGGAGTGTGTGTGAATTTTCCACCTTTTTTGGTGTTGTGATAATGTTATGTTGATTTTGGTGTGAGGAATTCTTTTTCTGATGTAAATGAAACTTGTGAAGATTGTGTGATGGACGTATATTTGCATAATTCCTAGCTTTTCAGTGATTGCTCATGGGAATTTTTCATGAAAAAATCTAATTCTTGTGTAATTTTTGCTTAAATTATATGAAATGAAAGCACAGAGGGAAAAAAGACACGTCTTTCCAAATGTGCTTAAACAGCAAAAACAGGTGGGAAAATTAATACATATATATATAGTAACATAGTTATGGTGATACATTTTTAAAAAGACAAAATTCTTTAAGGATTTCAATTTCAGATTGTCATGCTTCTTCAGTACTTCAAATCATACAAATTGATTTAAAACTTTAGCAAAGTTGCCAAAAGATGTGTTGGAGCCCATTCCAAAACGTTACTTTTATAACCAAGATGGTCTTTTTTTTTTTTTTTCTCCTTAAATCACGCTTTAAATTGGCAAGAAAGAAAAGACAACATGTAGAGTATGTGTTAACAGCAATTTGTTTTCAAACTATTGGCAGAGATGTTATAAGTTGTTTATGACGGCAATGGTTTGCCAATTCTTGTTTAAATGAAGAGCCTTCCTCATTGCTGTTGTATAGTTTGTGTCCATGTTACAGAATGATTTTCCAAAGAATCAGCAAATTATTTGTGTATTTTGTAGACACTTTAACTTACCCTTTTTCATTTAAAGTTGTAAAGGAGGTCTTGCTTTTGCTCTTTCCTGCCAAATGATTAGTCTATAGTAATTAAACTCTCATGTTCCTGATAGAAATTACATATCTATATGAATACATACTTCCCTTCTTTGCCAAATGCTACCCCGTATAAACAGTGCAAATAATACTGGCTGCTAGTTTCATTTTATAGAATTTGTCAGTTATTGGAGCAAACAGTCTTTCCAAAGAAAGTTTGGTGATTTCTTTTTAATATTTATAATCTGATTCTGTCAACTGTAGCATTCATTTTCAGAAAGAGTGGTAATATTAATCATGACTTTCTACATAATGCTATGTCCCGTGGAAGAAGTAGGTAGATGGCTGGAGCAGCATTATTCTTTTCATCCATCCCTAAGATCATTAGAAACTATCAAGATTTTTTCCTTGAATCAAATATAGATTACTAGGCTAAGCAGTTTATTACTTCCAGGGACTTATCTGGAAGTCTGAGAAAATTCCCAAAGCACATTTTTTAGGCTTTTTTAAAGCCTGTCTACTGAAATGCAAAGATTATTTTTATAATAAAGCATCCTTTCTAATACTATACCTGCTGGGAGAAATAGCAAAGAGGTCAAATTTATCTGTAGTCATACCTCTATAGCTCTGTATTTAAATCAGGAAATTTATTGCATGAAAAATGTCATTAGCCTCATAAACTCAGCAACTGCTTTGTGTGATACACAAAGCTCAGCTGCATTTGGTAGAGTTCATTCTAACAGCTGATTAGCTGATTGCTGGCCAAATGGAGAGGTCATGTGCTTCCATGCCCCAAGCACATGTTCCTGCTCTCTTTCTTGAAGTGTCTCTCACATATGTCACTGGACTTTTGACTAAGCCCAGACGCACTAACCTAAGGGGGGGGAAAAAAAAAAAAAAAGAGTGGAAGGAGTGGACCATCAATTACAGCAAGGCATTTTTTAAATGTGCATTGAAGCTACAGTGTTTGACATATATTCAGTTGTCAAAAGCTTGTTAAGTTGCTCTTACATCCCTAGAAAAATGTATTGTACTTTCACAACATACTTTGTGAGTTTAGATCAGAGGAACTTAATTGGCCCTTCCAATACCTGTAGTCATCACACTGAGATTTTGGACCCTAAGAGTCTACAGACAAAAGTGAACAAGATGGAAAACGAACTTAAGACAGTAATTTCTGTTCTAATGGCAGGGCAAAATAAGGAAAAAGGTGATAAGTCTCCTCAGTTCTTTTTCTGAATACTTGTTCAAAGTATAGGGGATACCTTCCTACTTTTCATACTCTAGATGTCATGAGTTACCTTTAACCCAGCCACACTTTGTCTTAGTTGCCTGCTCATGTTTCAGAGTGGCAGTGTTCTTTGGATTCTGGCCATGTCTGGTTTCTTCATAAGTGATCTGAAGCAGAATTTAGCCCATAATTTGAAACATTTTTTTTTCAGACTCTAAATATGCAACTGTCATTTTGTAGAAGCTCATCCATGTATACTTAAATTTCTGAATTGCAGATACATTTCTGTATATAAAGGCAAAATGCAAGTCTTTCATCAAAGACAGAATACTATTAAAAACTCCAATTTTGCAGATAGTTTTTTCTTTCTCTTTTAAATAGCTTTCCATACTTGTTCATACTAGTCTACCAAAACTGCTTAAAGTTAGGGAAAAAAATAAATAAATATATCAAGGAAAAATAACTATCCCTTCCAAGATTCATTTATCTTGACAGACCTAAGGGAACAAATTTTAAAGTCATTGCATCAATCCCCATCAACCAGACCTTCAGTTATTTTAAATTAGCTTCTATTAAAATCATATATTTTCCTATGTCTTCTGAAAGTCAGTAATCAGTTTCAGAAGCCTGTAACTTTTAGAAGAAAATAGTACACTGCACAAGTGATTATGTCTGGAAAAGAGACATTTAAATTGCCTTTTTTTTTTTTTCCCTAGGGCAGGAAGTCCCTATGGACTATGTGCTGTTTCTCAAGGGAGGGAAAAAAAATCTTTTGGGAATGTATATGGGAATGCTTGAGATGTCTCTACGGTATTAGCTTTTTACATGCTTCATCGAGCATGTCTGCCTGTCCAGACCTCCAGCTAAGATTTTTCTCTTATCTCATTTTCCTGTCAGCAAACAAAAGGTGAAAGTAACATCATAAATGAATACTAGCTGAAAGTGATCTGTGATTGATTAGAAAATATTCAAGTTAAAATTGTGTAATAAAATACTGAACGTTTAAATACTAACTCTTAGAATAGTAAATAAAGAATTTGAAGTAAATTATATGCAGGAGATGATTCAGTTAATGTCATTTATGGACAAAGTTGAACTTACTAACTTATTCTCATTTCTAATTACATCTCAATTAGAGTAAGATGATTTTCTAGCAGAAGAAAAAAATCCCTGCCTTCACTGGAAATAATCTACTTGAATAAAAAATAAATATTTCATTAATATTGCTTGAAACTAAATGCATGAGAAGCCTCTATTGTCTGTACAAATATTTATAAAGAATTACTTTAATTGTGTATTCTTGACTAAAAGTATTTTGTTCCTAATACTGGCATCATCATACTTTCTATGTATTTTGAACTAACTACAGAAATTACAGTCAAAGCTATGACAGAAAAAAGTAAAACAGGGAAAGGGAAGAGGCTTTGAGATCTGAAACTATCCCAAAGGCAAACTTACAGTTGAGCTCCCATGGTTCCAGCCTCTGAGCTTGTTTTGTGTATATGGTATCTCTCTACTGCTCACCTAACTGAACATAATATGTTTTCAGGTGGCTTGTCACTTGGAGGGTGACATAAGTTCTTCATACTACATGTGATGCATTACACCTTACATGGCATGCAGATGTTCATTTTTAAGAGATGTAAATAAAATGCAAATGAAAAGTATCCTTGTGTTTTCAAAAATAATGTTAGTTGAAACTACATGTTCATCTTCACAAATCTTTTAATAGTCTGAGTTCCTGTATGGGCAGGGAAATAATTTTTAAAAGATTTAACAACTGTATCTTCAGACCTAAAATCAATTATTTGGTGATTAACCATTCTCATTAAGAGTTACAAATACTCATTAAGGCAGTAATCTAATATTCCAAATTGCAAGATTACAGCGAAGTGGTATTTCTCTTAGAAATCAGGGAAGGAATTCATAAAGTTCCCATTAGTCTAAAAATAAAGAATAAATAAATAAATAGTCTGAGTCATGAATGGCATTTTGCCGAAGTTCAGTAGCACTGAAGCCAGGAAGACAAAAAGCCAGTGATGCTTCTGCCATTCACTTACATTCATATAAATATTCCTCATTACGTGTAACAAGCCACAAATCTTCAGAAACAGGATTCCTTATTTATGAACAGCTTAAGAAATATTGCCAATTGTTAATTTTTTGAAATACTAAGTTATAGCATTGAGCTAGAATTTCACAAATTGAATATTCAAACCTTTTGGAGACAAGCCTACATGCTTTCAGTCACATTTTGTACTTCCATGTTACCATCAGTGAATCGGGACTTTTTCTGACTGGTATAAAAATGAAATTCTGCCCTAGAAACTACATTTGAATAGACACAGGTGCTATCCCAGATCTAAAGTAATCCTTTCCCATTTGAGGATTTTATTCCATTCCAATGAGCTACAAGCAGCTCAAATAAACTTACTGTCAGGTATGCTGTTGGGGGGTACCTACAATATTTTTCATGAAAGGCAGTAGCTATGTAGCCTTATATACTTTAGATTTTTTTTAGTCAATTTTTATCTGGCATAAACTTTTCATGAAATATTTTTTAAATATTTTTTCTCTCAATTTACAATTTCAAGTTTGTTATAAATTCCTCTTTCAATATGACAGCCTATTTTACAGAACACCTCATGACATCTATGATTTGCAACAGCAAATAATAGTGCAGTTTTCTGAAGAAACAATGAAGCATATTTCTCTTTTTCAAAGTATGCTATCAGGGAAGTGAAAGAGAGCTAGGCATTCACAGCTCATTCTCAGCATTGCTTTCTAGGGAAGCAGTCATCTTGCATTCCACTTCCAACCAGAAGGAAGAATGATTCGGAGTTCAAGGATCAAACTAGTTAGGAAGCTGTGGAACACAATTAGTCCCTTTTGTAAGCTATAAAACTGGGTGTCTCCTGTTTCCAAGCTGTGTTCACAGAGCATCTTTCAGCATGAAAAATCATTAGTTTTTTTAAAAAACTTCACAGATAAAGGAAACTGAAAGCATTTTGAGTAGTTCTTAAACTTTGCACCATACTGGTTTCCAAATATAGTTTAAGTCTTTTAGAAAACTTTTTGAAGAAGAAGAAGCCTCAATGATGATGCTACTGAGAGAATTGGTCATCTGAGCTGAAGACATGCCAATTTTTCAATGTTGAAGACTCTAAGGCAGCATGCAGGTCAGATGCTGATTTCAGTTTTGGAGGATATAATTTCTCTACTAAGAAATCACAAACTGATTTTTCTGTACATTTTCAAAAAGAAAAACTTTCTCTCACATTCTGTAGTTCCTTTTGTAAGCCATGCTGCATCTTTATCTCCGTTGTTTCCATCTCTGATAAGCTAGATAGACAAGGGAAGGTGATGTGTCTGACAAATTTGCCAAATTTCATCACCAGTCTGAAAATACCTTGCTTGGCAGACCAGAACTGTCAAAGAATTTCCCTAAGGTTACTAAAATACTGGACAGGGGAAGCAGGACCCAAAACCAGAATGGACTTGACTGACTACAGAAAACACTAAGTTCTGCCTTAAGTAAAGGAAGCTCAGGTGTTCGTCTCTGCTTAGTAGAAAAACTGAACATCTTGGTATGTTCTCATCAAATGGTACTTGTTTATTTCCCATTGTTGTTCTGTTAGCACAGTTAAAAGTCTTTAAAGCAAAAGCTTCTGAGGAATTCCATGCTTGAAAGATAAAACAGGAAGCTGTGTTGAGAGTGGACAAGCACAAATATTTGGAAATAAGATCAGCACATATAGGCAGCATACTGCAGAAACAAAATGTAGTGTGTGATACAGATCCTTGAGAAAAAAAAATATATATATATATATATATATATACTTTAAATTATGTAATCCTATTTTTTTTCTTTATTTTTTTGCCTCAATAACTAGGCTTATCTATCCAAAAGCAGGCAGTTTAGCTTATTGGAACAGCACCAAAAAGAAAAGCCTCTCCATCCATTGCTTCCAAAACTTTCTCTTTATCTCTGGTGTCCCACAGAGCATGCAATTAGTGATGGAAAGTCACCTCTTGAGCTGAGTTCCAGTCAGTGCTCCTGAAAGCCTAAAGCCAGACAGATGCATCTTGGTGCCTTTCTATGAAGACCAGAAACAGGAGCCAGATCCTCTCAAAACAAACAAAGCTATTGGTATTGATTATAATAGAAGAGGAGGAACTCTCAGCAAAAAATGGCTGAGAACCAAAGCTATGTACTTAGGAGGGGTATTTTAGGAGAGGAAGCTGTCTGTCAAGATCTGATGGGATGGTCCACTCAGATGGTCAGCTTTTAAATGCACTTTCAAGAGATTCTCTTGGATGCAAGACTCTGCTCTGAAGATGAGTAACCAGATCTAGCAATAGAAAAAGTACAAGGCTGCTGACACTGCATGCTGCCAGCAAGAAATAAATAATTAAATAAATAAAAGAGGTCTGTCTTAATAAACAGGAGATTATGCATGTAGGTTAGCATCAAAAAGAAAATTCAACAACTAAAGAATCCAAAACTGAGCCAAAAGAATTCAAAACTGAGAACAAGGGACATAGCAAAAAGGGAATTCAAACTGGACAGCCAGGAAGAAGGTTAGGGTTAGGGTTAGGTCTTAAAGAAGGCAAAAAGAAGAAGAAAAAAAAGGGGGGAGGGACACACTTAAAAATGGATTTGTCAGGAAAGAAAGCTAAAACTTCAAAAAGACAATGCGCTGTAAAAGAGGGTTGGAAGACTGATCTTGAGGCTGAGGGCAGGAGTTGTTTTATGGGCTTCAAGTTTAAACAACATCATGAAGATACAAGGAAACATACTGAGGAAAATGGTGAGTGTGAAGGACTTGACTGGATTAGCCTCTTAGTAAGCATGAAGCATTTTGCCTTTTGAGACGAAAGAATTTATAGGTACATAACATGAAATCTCAGTTTCACTAAGTCAGTGGTAACTTTTCTACTTGCCTAGAGTAGAGCTAGGATTTTTTATTCTGCCCTCAGAACCTTTTTAAGATAATGAAATTTACCATAAGGAAGAAGGAGATCTCATTACATGGATACGTTTTCTCTAGATACAAATCCCTGGAGGTGTTCAAGGCCAGGTTGGGTGGGCCTTTCAGCAGTAAGGTCTATTGAGAGGTGTCCCTGCCCATGGCAGAGGGGTTGGAACTAGATGATCTTAAAAGTCCCTTCCAGTCCAAGCCATTCTATAATTCTATGAAATCAAACTTGAAAGTGACAGAATATATATATATATACACACACATATATATGAGGTTATTACTAAATTATGTTTAAATATTCTCTGTAGTTAGTAAACTGCAGATTAACTGTTTGTCCTATAGTGTCAGAATCCTTTTTTATATGATAAGCCTTCAGCAGGGGTCAGATTGCTTCTATTTGTTGCAGTGTATAGCCCTTCTAAGGGTTAGGTTACTAGTCTTGGGATTTAGCTTCTTGTTACTTGTACTTTGCTTCATCATGTCAGAGTATTTTTCGCAAAACATTCCCAATATGTCTCCAGTAGCAGTCACGTCAGTTTGGGTCTTGTTTGATTGACTAATTTAAATATATATATATATATATTATTTACTATTGCTTTATAGGTAATCATTATATGAGACAGAAAGTCTGGCATCAGGATGGAAGTTTGATATTAAGTGAAAAATGCAAGAATAATTAAAATGGTCAAAGTTCAGACCTCATCCAAGGAAGTTTCATTTTTTTAAGTCAGTTCCTTAAAACCATAAAAATGTAAGATTTTGTCTGGTTTCACTCATTCACTTAAGCTGTCTTTTTTCTACTTCATCCACTTCTGTAGAGTTATATTAAGAAAATGAAACTTGCTGTTCCTTTGAACATTTGAATTACCCTGTTTAAAGAAAGGCTTTCTGAAAAGAAAAGCAAAACCATGGAAATTTTTTTCCATTACATCTTCACTAGAAAATTTCCGTTAATACTGAACTGGTTGAATGGATAGGTTATCTGTTAATGCAATATAAAAGTACGTTAAGTATCTCTGCCATAGTTACATATATTTCAGTCTTGATGTGCAGCTTTTGTGATATTGGATTGTTGTCTTTTTCATGACTGAGATAGATTGCCAGTTGATGGCCAATGGAAGCGAAAAAATAGGCTATTACTTCTTGACTGATTGGGATATTCTCTTTAAGTAGCTGCTTTATATTTTACTTTGAAACTGTGGATTTGAACTAGGATCTTGTAGGTAGTTTACACCTTGCAAATGGACAATGGGAATTTTTTTCTTGGGAAAAAAAAAAAAAAAAGTATACGCAACATAATGTTGGAGTCAAATGAATGGACCTAAAGGAAGTACATGAAGTATCGTGGTATGATCCATACAAGGTCTACAGAGGAAGACAAAACTATAATGTTTTTTTAGGTGGCAGCTATAAAAATTAAAACACTCAGCTTCCTCATGTGCCTCAGGGTAAGACTATACATCAGGTCATATGATGAAAGTAGTGCCTCCGGTACACTGACGTCATGTAACACCTATGGGGACTGGGGAGCTGCTGGTGGGGTAAGGACTGTCCCTATTGCCCAGGAAATGGCTTTTCCACTGAGCTGGGTGTCTCCCATTCCTACACCCTGACAAAATGGAAAAAAGATTTTTTTTGTTTCCAGGATCACAGGTGTCAGGTGCAGGCCTGAATCAAAAAGAAAGCATAGTGATGAATCTGATATAGTGTACTAGAGATTTAAAGTTCCTAATATATTCCTAAAGGTACAATTTTTCTTTATGCAAATATGAGAACCTTAGTTTTTCTCCCTATCAAAAAGTCCTATTAGATGGAGTGCTAATTAAAGATCAAACATTTGCCTAGTGTGTTTTCATGTATTTTAGACAATTTATTCAAAAAACATACAAAACATTGTTTCTGAAATAGCTCAAATGATGTCAGTTGTGTAACTGATTATGCTGTCCCACAACAGAATTTTCTAACATGTTAATTTTGAAAATGCTGAATTATTCCTGTCATCATGTATGTTTTGAACACCTTTTGAAATGCATGTAGCCATTTTTAGTACCTTGGTAGTTACAACATTAATATGTACTACAGAGTCTAAAATGGAATGCCTCTTCAAGAATTTCAGTCCTAACATTGAGACAGTTGTGATTTAGCCAGCAAAACCTTTTTTGATCTAGCCAGAAAAACTTTTTTTAGCTGTTGAACAAAATTTTCTGTTAAGTCCTCAGCTGTTTTACCACAAGACATTGATTTTAATCACTGACCAGCATTGATGATGGAAAGTTCCCCGGATGTTGTTCCCCGGATAGCAAAAGTACACTATATAGTTTTTGTTTTTTATGCTGTGATGTGCTGCTGGAGTCCTGAATACAAATACAAAGCTGAAAAGATTAGTTTTCCCTACAGTATTAAGAAGATGTTGAGCAAAGGTAATGCTCATGCTATATGCTGCTGGGGTTTAACAGGAGTCCCTAGAGACAGCTGGACTGCAAAGAAAGTTAATGGCATGTAAGAACTGTGAAGTATTCACTCACTTAGAGAGGAGAATGGTTCTCTCCTTACAGCTTCTGTGAATAATGTCATTCTGTGAAGGACACTAGATTTCAATACTTTTACTAACACAGTTAATGGAGAGAAGGTTGTGTAATCTGTCAGCTTCTCTTTTTTAGAAGCAAGACCTTGTTGTGACCTCAGTAGGCTCTTGGAAGATTACTAGATAAAGTGTTAAAGCTTGGTATAGACAGTATAAAGACACTAGAAATGTTCCTGTATTTCCTCTGTCTCCTTCCAGACTAAGCCATAAACTGCTGGAAGTTGGAATGAGAACAGACAGCCATCTCCCGATCATGCAAATTGCAGGATACTTTTGCTGAGCTTTGTAAATAGCATCTTAATTTTAGGGTTAACCTGTTGCACAGACAGATGAAAACTAATAGGATTTTCAGTAATTATTTGGCCTGGAAAATGTAGTAAGCATTGAAAAAAAAAAAGGGGGGGGGAACAGAAAAAAGAAGGCATTTAAAGAGTAGTAATGTATTTTCCTAGGAAGCTTGAAAACTGACACAGTGAGTGTTTGCAGAACTATTTAGGTGTTAGATTTTTTTTATACAAAATACGAGTCTGGATTTTGTAACTTGAAGAATTCTTTAACATTTCCTCTGAGCTCAGTTTGCATGGAATAGTCTTAGTTTCACCAAACAGTATTTGAGTTGTTCCTAGAGAATAAATATGATTCTTTTTTCCTCTACCCCACTTCCTAGAGATACATCTGTTAAAGGAAATGAAATGATCACAGTATTTCCAGTTGTAAAGTGCTTTTTCAGGTTTTGTGTGTGTGTGAGGTTATTTGGTTTAATTTGTTCCACTGTGGAATGTGCCATATCTCTAAGGCATTTCTGGGTATTAAATTTCTGTGCCGTACCTCTTTTATTTTTTTATTTTTTTTCCTTTTTCCAGATGCTCAGTCCTGTGAAATTATCTGGTCTTTTCTATTAGTTTTTCACCTGTAATTAATATTTCGTTAGTCTGAGAAATTCAAATAATAACATGACAGAAATAAAAATCTGTGCTTATTTCTGAAGGTTCTTACTCAGTCCCATAGGAACCCTCCTTTCCTTGAAGGTCATATACATATTTATAGTCCATTGACAAATTATTTTCTCAGTAGTTTAGCTGTTATTACCACTGAGAGATTTACTAGGTTGCATTTGGACTGCCAACATATTTTCTCTGTGTGACATCCTTCGTATACTAGTACATGCATGAAATATTTTTTTGTTCAAGAGCCATCTCTCATTTTCCCTAAGTGCTTAAGAAAATCTGCAACTTGCATCTTTTGTTCCATTCTGTCAGGATGTGGGAACGGACAGATACCAAACTCCAAGGAAAGGCTGTCAGTCCAGATTCCACTCTTGTTCCTAAGCTGTTTTAACAAATGAGATGCATAATGTTTATCTATGCAATTAGTGTATTGGTAGCATATTCCATGTTTATACTTTCCACTTATTGTCTCTTGATTCTGGTGTTTACAAACTTTAGTGACAGCATTGCATGCCAGGATGAGGGCTGTGCAGCATGCTAGCTTTTGCAACTTCTTTAGCAAAGCTGGTAAATCTTCAACTTTTCTACTCCTCTTTCTCTTCCAGGCTGAAAAGACAGACTGAACTTACTCTAGGGAGCTAATTATGATGATACCATTATCATAAACTAATGGTGACTACCATTTGAGTCATCTGACAATACTCTGGGTTTGCTAAGCTCCAGAGAAGGATCAGAGAGTGACACCTTTCTCCTTGTCTAACTAAGGTCTGAGAGTTTATCTTCTAAATCAGTTAGCAGCACTTTGCAGGTCTAGCCCATAACAGTATTGCTGCAGAAAGAGTCTTTGCCTCCCATCCTGGCCTTCAGCTGGAGCTGTGTAAAATCCCATGAAATAATAGATGCAAGAGGGGGTTCTTGCATTAAAGTATGTAAGAGGCTGTTATATAACTAGTGATTTACTGAGTTACCTTGATTTACTGTCAAAAGCATTGTAAATAGACTAATGTAAAATATAGTATATTTTCAAAAATTCAAATACTGTAGCATGAAAAGGACAGTCCACTACAGCCATTGAAAACTTCATATTTTGAAGGTTAGAAATGTTTACCTGTGTCTGTTAGGGAAAATTCAATGTATTCTAGGGAATACATATGTGATAGTTTGTTTCTTCTGATTAGGAATCAAAAAAATTGTATCAGTTATTTTTCTTGGCAGATAGCAGGAGAAGCATGTTATTGAATTAATTTATAATCAACAATAAATAAGGTGCAGTAACAAGATAGTTGTCTTAAAAAAAAAAAAAAAAAAAAAAAAAAAAAAAAAAAAGCACCATTCTGGAATTCAGTCTCTCAGCAAAAGTTTCTAAGATGTTCTAAGGTTTATGCTGTTATGTGTTGCAGTGTGTTTATGTTAAGTGGGTATGCAAACACAAAGGACTGGAAAGTGTCAATTCAAGCATCTCCAAGCTAATTTCCTATATGTGCACTTGAAGGAACAGAAAACAGAAAATTATTGTTAATAATTAATGGAGAAAG
>NC_048895.1:94037057-94118287 GCF_011077185.1 Oxyura jamaicensis | reverse complement strand
AAAGAAAAGAAAAGAAAAGAAAAGAAAAGAAAAGAAAAGAAAAGAAACAAGCAAACTAAACAATCTCCCTCTCCCCAGCAGTATGAAATGTGAAATGCATTCTTCCAAAATCAAGAGACGCATTGGGATGTAAGGGATGGCACAGGGGAGGTTGGATAATCCAAAGGGTTTCCTCTACTTTGCTTTGGTTTATGTTGTGTTCACTCATCAACTGTCATTTAAAGAGCAGCCATCCTCATACTCACTCTGTTGTTTCTGCCTAGCTTTATCACATATGGCTGGCCTAAGGTAGATTTTCCTCCCATCCAGGGTCAAGCAGTCGTTGCCGCAGACCACCACCCCAAGGCAGGACTTCTTCAGGATGCGCGAGTTGTGGTTGTTGGTGTTTCTCATTGCCCAGCTGCTGTGGTGCCTCTGAGCGTTTTTATCCTCTGAGCTATAGATGTGTTTCACATAGGAATCTGGCCATTCCTGAAACCAGTCTGTCTGTCTCACATCCTGCAAAGAGAGCAGAGCTGGTGTTAGGCTGGGGAAGAGAAGAGCTCATGGAGGAGCCAGCAGACCTGGTCTTCTGCTGGGTCTCCTCTAGCCTGGGTCACTCTGGCACCACAGCAACAATGCTGGCTGGCAGCTCAGCTCCCAGGTGAGAATGGCAGAGGGAAGAAAGAAAAAAAATCAACTCCCCAGGGCTCCTCGCAAGCCCAAAAGCATCAGGTGAGAGGCCAGCAGGCTGCTCTCACCCACCTGTGGGTCCAGCTCAGCTCAGGACCGCCCCAGGAGGGGAAGGTGGGGCACCTGACATAATTTAGCACATACTTTCCTATTTTGCCATCCAGGACATTAACAGCAGCACTACACTGAGTCACTTGGCTTGATTTGGCTTGACTCGCTGGAAAAAGGGCAAATACAGGATTGAACTGAGGCTATTCCCACATCTGTAGGTCTTTGGTCTGGATTTTGGTTCCTTTTGGCCTAAGTGCCACGAAAGAGTTCCCAGCAAATTTTTTTTGAAGTCCAACACAAAGAACAACCTGGTTAGGTTTTATTTTCACTACTGTGGACTAAGCAAACCCAAAACAAATGCAGTAAGCTGTAAAGCACGAAACATAACCTCTGATGTTTTTGGAGGGAAAAGGCTGAAGCAGGGGTACAAAAACTTAATAGGACTTTCTTTAAAAATGCTGATCCCAGCCACCAAGAGCCATTACAGCAGTAAGGATATAAACTGAGAAGAAAAAAAGACTGTGTTCCTCCAGGAGCCATTGGAGAGCACTGGGAAGGGTGTGGAGGAAGCCTGCAGGCTGAAATGCAGGTGAAGGTGACCTTGGGGTGGGGGACAGCGAAGGAGGTAGCTTGGGACATGGAGGTTTGGGGCAAAAAGCACAGTAGGGAAGAAACTGGGATGATATAAAAAGACAGCATTGGAAGGTGAAGTACAGAGCTGGATGGTGAAGGAGCCCGGCAGGAGGATTCTGGCACAAATGTGCTAAGGTGAGAAACAGGGAGATGACACTGGGGTGGCCAGGTGCCGAGGGTTTTCAGTGGAGAACATGGATGAGATTTTGGGTTAGGTGGACAAGAAAAGGACTGAGGGAAGGACAAACCACTAAGCTGCCTCTCAGCACATCTCTGCAAAACAGACTTCCATCCCTCAGGGGGCAAGCTCTTCCTAGGTGCCTGAAAGGAGAGCAGCCCCCTGCCGAAAGCCAGCCGGCTTGCCGGGAGCCCAGTCTGCAGCAAGGCTGAGCACCCAGGGCTGCAAGGCAGTCGCGGGTGCTGTGCTCTTCTCCTAAAGCACTTCCCACAGGAAAAAGTCAAGTCTGAGGTGTCTCTAATTGAGCATGAAAAGAAAGATTTTTTTTCCCACCTTCCCTTCATCTGATCCACCAGTGGACTACAAGGACGATGAATCTGCAGCATCGGTATATTTACTGTACCAACAGCTTTTTCAATAGTGTATTAAAGGGAAAATGCGTGGAAATTTTGATATTTTACTGGCTATTTTCTAGCCTTTCAGCCAAACGGCGTCCCATAACTCAAGGTGATAAAAAGCATAAAGGCAACAAGGTGCAGAGAAAAGAGAGAGCTTTTGAGGTTATTTTTGAAGTGGAGAAGTCTGGTCAAAACTGGATAAATTTCTAAGACACGGACACGTACCTGGGGAAGTTTGATGTCATTGATATCCCAACTTGTCATTTCTCCATTTCGGGAAGCAGAGCCGTCCTGCTCCATAACAACATTGTCTGCAGCCCTCAGCATTTTTGAATTCCTTCCCAAACTTTGCAAGAAAGTCTCTACTGGCTGCTTTTGAAGTTGACTGGCTGTCAGTGCTCTCAAGCAGTTTACAACCAGGAAGCTGTTTCCTGAAGCTAAATGATAGAGAGGCTGCTCATTAAAGATAAAAATCAGTGTTCTTCTGCCAGAAAAACTTGTTCCATTAAAAGTTTTGCAAGCCAGCAATACAGTGGAAAATATAGCTTAGAGATAGACTGTGATGTTACAGAGGGACAGTTAATAGCAAGCAAATCGTGCTGGAGTCTGCTTTATTTTACTGGGTCCCACCAAGTTTACAGTCTTGTAACTCCGCTGACAGACTCTTTGACATGTGGTCTAACTGGCTGAATATTTCCAGAGCAAAACTGATTGAAGAGCTCAGTGCCTGCTAAGGGTGCTTTGAGTTGCTGCTTACCCGGTAGGCATTTCAGGTACTGCACATGACAGAGGTAAGCATCAAGAGGGGACTGCTACATCATGCCAAATGAGATGGCTCTCAGACGTTTCAAAAACTGTTGGCATCTCCGAGAGCTTATCAATTGTATGAGGGAAGTGTGGAAAAGGGGGTTGGGCTGCCTGCATTTTCCTTCCTCAGCAGCAGACTGAAGTGAAAACAAAACAAAACACCACCACAAGCCAGCAGAGGTTCAAATGAGATGTTAGACTATAGGGGAAGGAGACATTGCTGCTCAGAAATACTCTTGTCCTCATCTATATTCATACAGGAAACACCAGATCCTCCTATATTTTCATATTTCATTTCAATGAAGATGGAGTTAGTAAAGTCAGGAGAAACAATGTATGAGCTGCATTGGAAAACTAGGATGAATCTCCTAAATAAATAATTCCCGTACTATGTGTGCTCCAAAACATGAAATATTCTGTTATAGAATACAAAATGACAATTCCATTGCTTTTTAAATTACTTTTCAAAATTAGATGGATTATAAATTGATTTTTAATTTCCATCTTATTAGAGAAAATAGAATATTTCTTCTTTTATGTTACAATGATAAAGATAAAGCCATAGTTAAATATTGCCTTAAAGTTTAATGAAAGACACAGATAATTTCATAATAACAACAACAACAACAAAATACCCAAAGTTACAGTGAGTCATACATATCTAGTTACTTGCTGGCAAAGGCTGATGTAGTAGCAAAAACTTTGAGCAATAATTATGGGATGATGAGGCATATTACATTTCTGATTGTTATTTGTGTAGCTTTAATTATTGCTGAGGTGTAGCAACTTGAAAAATTGTTAGTTTAGAAATATTTTTTTTTTTTTTCTTTTACTTCCCTTCCTACAGAGAAATACTATAAGGTTTTCCTGGGTTTGTGAAGTGCTTGAGAAATGTAGGCCTAGAAGAAAAAATCTGTCTTCAGCTCCTCTTGGAGAAAAAGTTAGATAAACACCAGTGCTGAATTATTTTGATTTGGAAAAAAAAAGTATGATAATTATTCTGTTATGACGGTATGCTGAAAGCAGCACCTCTGGCACTGGGATGCGGTAGAATTCATTGTCCTTGTAAAACACTGTCATGTTTAATTTTCAGTTGGATTCCTGCCCCCAGCTAATGCAGAGAGAAGCACTGATTCCTGATGTCAGTGTGAACTGGATGTCTGCCTGTTTTGCCCCAAATACTTAAGCCAACCTTAGAGCAGCTCTAGGAAGGCCCTTAACAATCAGTGATTTTGGGATAGGCTTCCATGTCCCCCAGAGGTGCTATTTTAGTATAAAGAGGATTATATGAGATGAATTGTGATAGAGAAAGCAGTATAGTTCTTCTCCTGCCCTTTGGTTTATGTTTGTTTTCCTTTTCCTTGTAAATACTCATTGTTACAGAAAACAAACACCAGGATGTAGCAAGATTCTGGTTTTGGTCCAATGCTTAATGTGTCTGTTGATGATCTGGAAGGGAAGAAAGCAGAAAAAGACAAAAAATGCACAGACTGCACAAATGTCTGAATAAATCCTCTGGCAGAACCCAACTATATTTCACCCTGATAAAGTAATTCATGTTTAGAAGGGTAATATACAAGGTACTTATTTCTCTTACACAGCTCTAAATTAACTCGTTGAAGTGACTGAAAGATCCAAATGGGCAGTTCTATAAATACAAAGTGTCAGACATCAAAGCCACCAGGCTGCTAGGCTACAGAAGGATTGACGTGAAGAACCGTACGAGAATTATGATGTTGCCCATCACAGATAATCATTATTGTTTTCAGTTACGATACTGTGCCGGGGGGGGGAGGGGGGCACAGAATGACATCTACTGTCAAAGTCAAAAGAGAGGCAAAGAGATGCATTTGTCATTCGCTATATAATTAATATCAGTTGACCTGACAAAAGGTATTTCCTCTCCCTGCAAGCTTTTTTCCACATTTCTTTAGTCCCTTGTGTTATAACGCTACTGCTGGTGGTGTTGTACTGCCTCATGAAGGTTGAACACTAGATGAACTTGAAAAAATATATCAGAAACATAGAAAATAAATAAATGAAGATCTGCTTTTTATTACTTATATGGATGTAGCATCTGAAATATATCAGCATGCATTTAGAAAGAGATATTAAGTCTCATATTTTACAGTTTATGACAATTTTTTACTAGCAAGGATTAGGAAGGTTTCTTATATTTTCCATAGAGGTACTTGGTGTCAACTGCTGCTAGGAACAGATTTATGTGTTTCTAAAAGACACTATGTGTACTACCAATTTATGTGAGCCAACAGCTTGAATTAATTTAAATTCAATGCAACCTGCAAGCTCTTATTTGGAAGGATGGCCTTTCAAACCGAGCCACAGATGGATCTCAGGGGTTCTTCAGTCATCAGCAATGACAAGAGAAGTTGGGCTGGAAAAAAATGGAGCCCAGAGAAACCTCTTGCATTTGGGTTCAGGCTCCAGAAGTGGCCAGGAAACCCCATGGAGCAGTGCCCCAGGTGCAGCCGTCTCTGCATGCATTGCCTGCTGCTGCCCTTTGTTCAGTTGCCAGGCATTGATGAAAGACGATAGCTGGCAGCAGGAATGCCTGGAGGTAGGCTATTATGGAGCAGTCACCAGATCAGGCTTGTGTTGCTTTGCTGCCACACCAAGTTGGTGCTTCTGTCAGTGCCACCATCAGCCTTCCTTTTCACAGAGTGATTTGGGTTGGAAGGGATCTTAAAGACCATCTAGTTCCAACCCCCTGCCATGGGCAGGGACACCTCCCACCAGACCAGGTTGCCCAAAGCCCCATCCAGCCTGGTCTTAAACACCTCCAGGGATGGGGCATCCACAGCAGCTTCTCAGGAAAAAAAAAAAAAAAAAAAAAAAAGCCTTCTCTTTTCTCCTCTTTGGCATCATTATTCTGCGATGACAACCTTTAACTGACCTCAGGTGAAGTCGGTGGCCCTTTACATGGGCTGAGTTACCTGTCCTTCCAACAGTGCGTGTTTCACTCTCTTCCATGGCTGCACTTGTGTCTTGCTTCACGTGTATGGTTTTCCCTGATCTTGACACAGAAGGCTCTCCTCTCTGTACTGACAGGAGCACTGATACCTCTCAGCCACTGCAGGTGTTGGCTTTTGCTCATCTCTTGTCCTGCTTTGGTCTTCCTGCTATTACTGCTGAGTTTCACAGTGCTGCACCACAGGAACCAAGAAACACCACAGGTACCAAGGAACATGCGTCTTTGGATGACAACACTATACCAAGATGCTACAGATACTCCTTGTGGAATAGTTTCTTAAATTGGCTGGACAATTTGTTTTTCTTTGATTTTTTTTACCAACTGCATTTAATAGACTTAAAAATAACAATTTTATCTGCCAGTTCAGCCTTCCTATTTGATCAACTGTGGCAGCAGGATGAAGTAATATGATTCAATTCCCAGACATGGAGCATAAACTCACCACAAATAGACATGCCTTTTGTAGAGAGAAGACAGTTTTGGCCTGTGTAAAAGTTTGCTGAAGATGCTTATTTTCTGGAGACCCGGGCTTTTGTTCCCAGATGGCCCTGTTGTGTACTCAGCTTACCCACCTCTATACTCAACATCGTTTGAAATGCTTACACTGTCTTCACAGTTCAGTATTTAAAAGGGATAAGAGAAAGCTTCTCTCTTGTAATTTGGTTACTTTGAAAGAAAGATGGACATGTTTTGAAATCCTTGCTTAATTTTGTTTGTCCTTTATTTCCCTTTCATTATTTTCTTGAAACTGGTTTTGTTAATGCCCTTGATATCAGTACAAGTGGATGATCTCATATTTTATCCAGTTACCCTATTTCTGGATTCCAGACTGCTCTCGATAAGAAGTCAGTTGTAGGTAGTGTAGCTCTCATAGCTTTGTTATTTTGTTAACATTCATTGAACAATTTTTTTTTTTTTTTAATTTCAAAGTTTAATTTCCCATTCCTGCCCAGACCTCCTCAGGTGGTCTCAGAAATGCCATTTGAGGTGCCACATTCTCTGGTGTTCTCTATTGGCCACATCGTATAAAAAAGACTTATCTACATTGTAGGTTATAAAATGGACAGACCAGCTCAGAATTCACCTATGAGCTCAAATTCTGATGAATGTCTTGGACTACTTTTTGCCAGACTACAAAAACTTAGTGTTTTGCCTTTATGGGGGTTAAGTCACAACTCGGTACAGACTCCCATGGGAGATACCGAGAGCCAGTCCATATAGCACAGAACAGACCATCGTAACAACTTATTAACTGGATATTAAAATCCTGCTGCTGGCATGGCAATTTCTTGAACTGCTCTGACTCAATATTTTGAGTGCTTTAAATTTTGCATAAACTTAAAGGCATAAAGCATTTTTCCCCCATGACAGCATTTTAGCATCAAATGCTAGGAATATGTCTTTTTCTGCTATATAAAGAACATAGCTCCAGTTGTAAAGCTGGGGGACTGAGCTCTTTTTAGTGATCTCTTTGGGGTGCTTGAGTCTATGCAAATAGATGTTTCACTTTATTTCTTCGTAATTCTTTATTTAAGCCGTGAGCTCTAATGCTTTGGCAGTGAAGTCTAGCTTTTCCATTAGCTTTATTGATCTTCTTAATTCGTTTCTCTTAACACATCAGACAGTCTGCAAAACAAGTGGTGTTTTAGACATCTGATTTCCTTCCTGGGGTAAAACGGGTGGCAGCATCATAATTAATATTGGGATGTTCTGGTGGACTCAACTTGGGATTATTATTATTATTTTTTTTTAAAAAAAACTTGTCTTACTTGTACATTTGGCTGGTTGTATAAACTATTTTTCCTGTTTTTGTTTATTTATTTATTCATTAAGATCATGAATTCACCTGCTCTCTTGGAAATCAGTGGCTTCTGTGGATTACCTAAAATTTTAGTTAGAATGCTTTCTGTGGGTCATATGCTTATAAATTACAGTATCTTAGTGACAGTATTTTCATGTAGTCAAAAAATGACTTTAGTTTATGGCCATTCTGCTTTCTTATTTTACCAGTCTCCATAGTCTAGTGCATTCACACATATCCTCTCTTGATTTGACATTTAGTTTCTCATCCTGTCTTTGTATCAGGTACAAATACACTTAATTTTGTTGTTCTTCCTATCATGAACATCGCACACATGCAAAATTCATCTTACAGATTGACACTTGCATACTGAACATGGTGCCTTTTTCTTCCTTGCAATTTCATATTTTTCCCCTTTGTGATCTAAAGAATGTCTAATTGCAAAATGTGTAGTCTTTCATGTCCATCTGCTTCAGAACGGGAATTTTGATTTGTCATTATAATTAATGTTTTCTTTGTTTCTTGTAGGAACTGACTCGTTTCTGATATCTCTGACAGCTCTTTCTTCTCTTCTCCAGGGTCAGGTGGAGTATCATCTCTGCTGAATCCAGCCTCCCCTGTAGGTAATTCCGAAATGAATTCCTTTCAGTTACTCACTCCCGGACCTCAGAACAGCCACCGCTGCTGGTACCATCAGTTGCTGTGGTGATCCAGTATACACACATTCTTCCGGTTTCTACAGACTACATCTTCTCACGGACTTGCATGTCCATGCAGATATTCTAAAGCTTGGACTGATTTGGTGTGCTGTACATTCAAGAACGAGTGGAACCTCTCCACAGCCCAGACAACAGAAAAGAGCACATTGTGGGTGGAAACTAGAGTTTCCTTCTGGTCATTTGCTTTGCAATGGGACATAACTTGCTTTGCTCCTGAGAAAGCATAGCTGCTCTTCCAACTGGGCTGGTCTCAGTATCCAAATGATTGGTGGAAATTATAACAGTGACATTATAACTGGCCTTTTTTACCTTTCAAAATGCCAAATTACACTTGGCTATCTGTTTGATCCCAGGTCCTCTCCCAGTTGCTCTTAGAAGAGAGATACCTCAGCTATAGGCCCAGGCTCAGCAGTATGGCGCAGCCTCCTAAGATGGTTTCTCTGTCATCCCTCAGAATCCCTCAGCTCCCTCCATGTGCCTCATTGGCCTCATCTTATCTAAACCAACAAAATCTTTTCCAGTATCCTTTGTTCAAATGTTTTCCCTTTGGTCATCAGAGCAGCCGCCAGCAAAGATCAACAAAGACCAGCTTCAATTCTGCCTCACATCTGACCTGGGAACTAGGCAAACCCAGACAGACATCCCACCAGCATGGACAACCCCTGCTTGTACTGATGAGGTGATAATTGTTGCATCTTGCCTTGTCAAAATCATAGCCAACATGTTCTCTTCTCATTTTATGTCCCACTGCTAGAATTTATCACATTAGTATATTTCTAAGCTTATCTATTGCTCAAGCCTGACTTGAAAAATATCTGCTTCTTAAGAGTTTTTCTTGTCCTTGCTACTGTCTTACATAGCTGCCTGTTTCTCAGGCTTCTGAGCTGGTGCCCGTCACCAACAATATCCCCATGAGCAGGAGAACACCCACAAGTTCACTTTCCTTTACAAAAGGCCTGTCTACCCTCACTGTCTTCTTCTGGCCTTTCCTAGTCCTAGCTGTGCTAGCCACTTTGCATACCTTGCTTCACTGGCAGCATGGATTTGTACCGGGACTCTGGTAGTTCTGACAAGATAATCCGATGGCACTATGACTTCATCTCAAGAATTCCAGCCAGGCCAGCCACCGCTGGAGTCCTCACATGCTAGCAGGTGATTTTCCTACAAGGGGAGGCAGTGCTGACTACCTTGTGAAGCCTTCATGCAGCCTGATCTTCAAGCTCACTGAAATCTGGGTATGTCTCTATAAACCAACGTAGTTGGTTAGGTACTGGAAGCTATACAGGGTGCTCTGCCAGGGTCAGTTAGCTCTGCTGGCAGTATTTTTTCCTTCTTGAACTACATGGTGACATGGAGGGTTTCCTTCTGTCTTTCCACTCAGTTTGAGGGATGTCTGACCAGCCTTGCTATGAGTCCATCCTCAGAAGCAGCACGTTATTGCAGGTTGTTCTGAATCTGCTCTGAACAAACCATTACCCTTTCAGGAGATGGGCCCTGTGTTTGAAACTAAATACAGTAGAGTTTCCAGCGTATCTAATAACGCAGTGCAGCAATTTTGTGGTAATCTGATGACACGCTCTGGTGATTGCCTACGTACCCACTGCCGTGCCGCAGCACAAGCTGCAGTGGAGTTTAGCAAGGATCACTGGCTTTTCTTACACCTCTTCTCAGCACAGAAGGACATGACTGTCATTTGCTTTCTCTGTATTTCACTTATCCATTTGTCCTTCATGAAGAGGAGTTTCAGAAGCTTTTTCTGACAGGCTGTTATGGAGTTAAAGCCCCCAGATTTGTAGCTGCCTCGGTAACACCAGTGAGTGAGGGCAGTGCACAACTCAGACCTGCCCCATGGATCTGGGGGAATTGCTGTTGACATTGAAAGTGAAAAGCAGAGACCAAGAACAAAAAGTACAGCGTGGCTTACGCTGAGCCATCACAAGTTGTCACAAACTGCAGCAGGAGTAATTCAGATCATACATTTAGGAGAAGACTCCTCACCAGGAGCGTGGTTGAACATTAGAGCAGACTGCCCAGAGAGGCTGTGTGATCTTCGTCCCTGGGAGACAGATACTCAAAACTCAACTGCACAAGACTCTGAGCACCCTGAATTAACTGAAGTTTGTGCAGCATTGAGCAGTGAGCTGGGAAGGTGCCCTCCTGAGGTTCTCTCCAAATTGTTCTATAAGTCTATGTCCAACAGCATCTTTTAACTGCTCATCCTGTTTTCTGTCTTACTCTAGATGGTGTGGTTTTAATCAGTCTCAGACATTCGTGTGAGAGAAATCACAGCCCTCCCCTCGCGGCGTTATCACCCTTTCCTATTAACTAATGAGATGGGACCTTCTCCAGTTTTCCTTATTACTGGCAGTGTTACTGTATGATGAATTCTTAAGTCTCTGAAGTCCTTCACCAGGTTTATGATTATTTGAAGACTTGTTCATCAGTTCAGTCAGCCTGTTATATGACACAGAAAAATCTTCCTGTGAAGCCCTGTAGCCCCTGTCTGGCAGGAATTCCTGCTGGTTCTGTGCTTGTATTTACACACCTGAAACTTAAGGAAGGAATGTACCTGTGGTGTTGCTCACCTCACACCAAAGACCTGAGGCCAAAATTATTTTTATTCTGTTTTATTTTATTTATTTTATTTTATTTTATTTTATTTTATTTTATTTTTATTTTATTTTATTTTATTTTATTTTTATAGTTGCATTTATCTAGTTGCTTCTTTGTGGATAGCTTTAATTTTGTGGCAAAATGCCTTTTTATTGTTGTCGGTACATGTGTGAAAATTGCTTCTAACATCGCCTTCCCCATGCAACTTGAAGTCTGCTAAGTAAAAGTCCTTGCAAAATGAGAAAGACAGGATGTTCTCATCTCTCCTTCGCACAGTACGTGCATGCCTCCAGCTCACCTTGACAAAAGAGGCAAATTGATCTCCACATGAGGAATTACAGCTTCAGAGGTGCTGTTAAAATAGAGTCTTGTCCTAGTACATCAAACTGGCAGCAGTTTTCATACCTCCTGGAAATAGATACAAATTCCCTCTACCCCCCTCCTCACCAGGTGAACCCCGTGTCTTTCAATATGGGTGGGCTATGCTTTTGGAAGTGATGACTGCCATTCCTAGCTGCTGTTTGACCCCTTCATTTTGCTGATCCTCCTTCTCGGGTTAAATGTAAAATACATTAAAAGTCTAAATTTTAAATAGGTACAAGCAAGAGATGCTCTTATGAATTCCAAAGGTGATGTCTTCTTATCCTCCTGCTACTGTGCATATTTGGGAAATGAATGTTTTCTACTATGAACTGTCCCTTGAGGCACTAAAATCACTGAAAAGAGTCTCTGAAAGTTTCTGTACAGAAAAACAGAAAAAAGCAACATCAAGAAATGGGGCAACACTGACTACTGGCATTAAGAACTGTTTCTGCAGCCTGTCTTGGACACACATGGAAAGTGCACACTGCAGTTGCGTATCAGGCCTTTAATGAGCAATCGTCACAGAGGTGGAGGCTGCTGATGTCAAGCAAAAGCTGAGCTCATTACAGGCTTTTTTTTTTTTTTTTTTTTTTTTTTTTTTTTTTTTCTCTGAATCATATAATTCAGCTATTTGTGTGTAAATGATTTGTGCAAAGGGGCTTTTTAGACATAGCTATAGAAACCACTACCACATCTATTAGTCACTTAACAGGGAAAAAAAAAGGCAGAAGTACAAAAATAGTTGGAACCCAAAGTTTAAATTGTTCCTCATTCATGGGAAGTTTCTTCTTTCACTCACATTCAGTTAAGTCTTCAGAGGAAAAAAATCAGTCATCTGGTTCAGAACAAACATCTTCCTAAGGAAAATAATCAAATGAATGGGTGGATTTGGGATAAAAATCTACTATCAAGATCACACCTACCATTCTGGGCAACACGGAGAAAAAACACAGGACAAGAGAAAAGGCTTCATGCGGGTGCAGGACACACAATATGAGCTACACATTGGTCTGTTCCATTTTCTGCTGCTGTTTTTGACAATGCATGTAGTAAATTCACAAGCTAAAATGACTTCCAACCACTTTTGGACCATCCCATTGCTAAGCAGGCCCAGTAAGTACCCCTGCTTGAAACAGTGGAGTGAACAGCTGCTGGTTTTAGTTTTCTTTTTCTTCCTTTTTTTTGCCCTTCTTAGCAGTTCCTCATTTCTATGCAAACTGGAGCTTTGTGTAGTCTATAGGCAGAAGATGTGGCCAGACTTTCAGGGTCTTGAGAAATCACCAGTTTCCTCTGAGACTGCACAGCGCAGACCCTCCATGCTGCAGCTGCGCTGCCATAACTTCACCTTCAGGAATCATTGCAACTGAGCTTTGCAAAGGGCACGCTCCCGTTTGAATCGGTTGGGAACTGGAAGCAGATTTGAAAGGGAAGTTTGTAAAGTGGTCACATTTTCCTGGGGAGCACACATTATCTGCTCGCTCCAAGTATTACTGGCTCCCCTTTCGTGTGATGTACCTTCATATTTAGCACAACAACATGAAATTAAAAAATGTTCCAGAGTCATAAAAGCTGGAAATGACAAACTTTGAAAGTCACCTAAACCTACTGCATTGTAGAATTGCTTCTTTCTGCCCCAAGCCAAGTGCAGTTTTTGCCTCAAAGCCCAATGTTTTCCCAGTTGTCTTAGGGAGGTGTTTTTTTTTTTTTTTTTTTTTTTTTTTTTTTTTTTTTTTTTTTCCCCTAGGGTAAAGTGCTCTGTGGCAACCCTAATACATGAGAAATGGACACTTATGTTACAAAAGATCTCAAAAATTACACTGAAAGTTCAAAACCATACAGCTAAGGTATATATTTTTCAGTGGCAACTGAGCACCAACCTTAAAATTATTTGAAAATCTCAAGGAGAAGTTGCCAAATACTTTCAGAGAGTTGAAAAGAGTTGTGCATTCTGTGATCAGTAACAAGCCCATGAGGAGCTTTATTCAGTGCAGTTTCACATCTATTAGACTATTCTGCCCTTACAGCAGTCTCCAGAGAGAGCTTCTGGCTGCTTCTTAAGGTCAGTGAGTCATTTCTGTACAATAAATGATCTCGCTAGCTGGAAATGTTGGAAAGGCTCTCCGCTCCTCGGTGTCCATACATCAGTGAGTCACATTAATCCCTGCTTTCACGGGTGAAAATGCACCCCACCCAGCCTGCCCGCAGCACTTCATTTCCTTTGTCTGGCTTTGTGTTCTTTCACTTTTCTAGGAGCATTAAACTGATACAGATCTGTGTATTTTTTTTACAGTGGATAGAATAAGAATAGAGACAAAAAAAAAAAAAAAAGAAAAAAAGAAAAAAAAAAAAGAAAAAAACCTGCCAACCACGATTCAGATTCCCCGTTTTGGCTCTGCCACGTGCAGGCACTAAGCAGTTAGCAGTGTTCCCACAGGTCCCTGGCAGTGCAGAAGGACAAGCTGTCCTGGGTCAGGAACAAAGCTGTCTTCTGCACACCACAAGGCTTGGAGACAGCAAGTATGGACAGTCAGGATGCTGAAAGGCTTACTGGTTTAGGCCCAGGTGACACACGTGGTGTGGCACACCGTGTGATCAGTAGCAGAAGGAATAGTAGGCCCCCCGAGGCGTGACTCCACCACAGGGTGCAGTGGCATCTCTGAGCTGCAATCCAACAAACTGCGTGGAGGGAGCAGTCCAATGTATCTTTGACAAATGCCCTTATTTCCCCGGGTAGGAGGTAGTAGGCAGTTCCCCTCGTGAAACATTAGCCTAAAACATTGCCCACAAGCCCTCAGTAACATCTTTCCTTACTTCCAACTCTACAAGACATTTCTCTTCCAACCTTTTTTTTTCTTTAGTTGATCACTTCTGGTTGTTTTTCTTTAAAGCTCAGTTTCTATTTGACTTAATCCCTGCAGAACATAGATGCAAGTAAACATCACTCTGTTAGTAATAGGGTAATTCAGTAGCACTGATTACAAACCAGGCTATTAACACTTTTTCTTCCGTGCATTATAGCACAGGCAAGCTTTGATGAGGTTCTTGGGAGGTAAAGTGGCTTTTGATGGGGAAGTTTGTGCTTACCTGTAGGAAGCAGAATGCAGAATAAAGGCAAGAGCTCATCAAGGGACCAAACAGACCAAGTACAACCTGACTTTTCATAAAATGTTAAGGTAGCAAAACAGGGACAGGACAAATAGCAAAAGATTTAGGAAGTGAGAGTAAATTTTTCTGATAATAAATATTAACAAAAATGGAACACATCAAAACGAAGGTGGGGCTGTTTGTCCAAGAAGTTTTATTTGTTTATTTAGCTAGAGCTTAAAAATACGGGAGAAAACCATGTTAATTTAGCATCTATTATGCAAGAAATAGGGAAGTTTGAATGGTGGAACCCGATGCAAAGAAAAGATATAAAGAAAACAGAATAAATTTGCAAAGACTTGAAATAGAGGGTGCAAAGCATGAGAGATGACCATCACATGTTGACTGCATCTTCCCTGAGCTCCAGAGCAAAGGTAAAAGATATGCTGCACCCAGTGGGAAAGATCCTGTACAGAAACCCCAGAAACTGAGGAACACTTGCTTTGGCTAGTAAAAATCCAGCTGAGTTTCAGGTCATTTGAAAAGTGTAATTTAACCCTCATGAGCTGTCCTCAGATGAAACATTCAGGAAGAGGAGGCCGAGCTCTGGAGGAGAGTAAGGTAAGGCTGAATATGAATGTCTCCAAGGATGGAGATCTCATGGCTTCTCTGGGCAGCCTGTGCCGCTTTCGACCACTCCCTGACAAGGATTTTTTCTTTATATCTTGTCTGAATTTCCCTTGCTGCAAGTTGCACCTTTGTCCTTCCACTGCACCCCTTGTTCTCTTGCAGTGCCCCTCCATGAAGAGCCTGGCTGTTCCTCCTCTGTACCACCCACCAGGCGGCGGAGGACAGCAGAGAGGTGTTTCCCCTTTACTCTGTGTTTCCCTGGAAATCTTGGTGTTCCTCTTTGGTGGGCTAAGGACCTGGAAACATGGATGCTTTCTCAACAGACACCCTCAAAAAGTGAGGACAATTGGAAGACCTCAACCTTCTTAAGTGCAAACAAAGCATGTCAAATTATCTCACATGGCCTAAGGGTGGAGAGGAGCCCGTGAAAATGGTTACCACCACCTGTTGTTAGTGGGCTGGCTATCCAACCTCACTCAATTAGAGGTTAATATGGGATGCTGCCTTTGTTTGTTCAGTTCTTACACTGCTAATGTAGGATTGGATCTGAGATCTTCAGTTTCAAAGGACAAAGGAGTCAAGATACAGTGTCCTCTAAGTTTGCATCTTGTAGACCTCTTCATTTCCTAACTGGATTACATTATTTTTAGAATGTGTTCAGTCTCCTTGTGACCTGGTTTCTTCCCATTGTACCATGAATGATTAACGTATAACCTTTCCCTCAGGAAGAGCTGGCATCTCAACCGCCAGCAAAGTTATTACAGTTCTGCAACTCCAGCACACTTCTCATCCATTCATCATCATTTTGATTGGAAGTTGCTGCATTGAAGTGATCTGATCTTTCAGCAGCCAACAGGATAAGGCTTGCTTTACAGGTTGCTGTTCTAGTATAGAAAACATCAGGCAGGGTCGCAGACACCTGGGACTGTTCCTCTTTCAATTTATCTTTTAGTACTGCTAGTAGGAAAGTATTTTCTTTTTGCATTTCTCCACAGACCATTTTGACAGAAACGGAAGCATAAGGACAAAAGAATGACAGCATTTCTTTCCGCAAAAGAACTGTTAAACTGCAATTAAAATAAATGGCAAGAAAATATTGTCTTAGGATCTCTGTGGTGATGGACACAGTATTCTCCCAGGGAGGGTTCCCAGGCACTTGCCAGATCGCTGCAGTAATTGCCTGTGAAGGGGCAGTATTTTGATGAAAGAACATCATGGAAGAGGGAGAATGAAAGCCTGGGAAGACTGAACTAGACTAAGGTAATATAACTACAGCTCCGAGTGGGATCTAAGATCTGGGATGTTAGATTTCAGACAAAAACTTAAGTTACTTAAAAACAAACAAGCAAACCAACAAAAAACAAACAAACAAACACACAAAAAAACCACTGATTTTTCCTTCCTAATTTCAAGGATTTCTTAGTTGAAATCCCTATCTTTTCTTCTGAATAGCAGGTGGTTAAAAAAAAATAAAAAATAAAAAAAACCCAAAGGTAGATGAATCTGGGCAAAAAGATAAATATAAATTGAACCTAGTGAACCCAGGTTGTGGAAACCTAGCCAAATCCAAGTTGTGGAAAACAGTAGCTACCGCTCTGCTCTTTCCTTGAAAGCAAGAGTAGGCATGATAGGCATGGAGAAGTAACTCTGCAAACTTTGAAGTGAAGCCTGTGAAGAGCATTAGGAAAGAGACAGCAGTGTGGCCTGGGGCAAAGGCCTGATGCCAGGGGAGAGGCGTTGCTGCACAGCCCCCAGCTATCTGAACCGCTTGTCCTGAAACGCTTCATGAGCTAACGTTGACTGTCAAGAGCCTCAGCTGCCATTTCAGGATCAGTACTGGGATAATGTTCCTGCTGCTCGGAATGCTCATCTCTCTCTACTGATATTTTAAATGACCCTACTCTGCAAAAAACATCAAGACCTGTGACAGAAGGGGTTTCAGTGACCTCCATTCCTAACCAACGCCACAAGGCCGTGCAGCACACAGTGACACCAGAGTACGTGGGCCAGGCCCGCCACCACAGTCCGTACAGATGAGAGGACGAGAGGCAGTATGGCTGGCAGCTCTTGGACTCAGAACAACACCTCGAGAAGCAAAACTGTGCCCAGATGGTGAAAGTGGCTGTGTGAAGGAAGAAAAGACGGAGAGCACATCCTAGTGCTACCCTGGGGAAACATCCTTGCTTGGAGCCTGCTCTGCAGGTATCAGGGCTGTTTTACTGGGTGTGCACTAAGCTTCTACTGCTGAGGCAGCTGATCAGGACACTGATCTGGTGTTGTGTTCCCATCTATGCAGAATCTCCTTGGCCTTGCTGAAAATGAGAACAATTCAGCTCATATTCTCCAGTTTCTCTCCCTGCCCCTCTTCAC
Source organism: Oxyura jamaicensis (assembly GCF_011077185.1). NCBI lineage: Eukaryota > Metazoa > Chordata > Aves > Anseriformes > Anatidae > Oxyura > Oxyura jamaicensis. Next base: position 94,100,976 of record NC_048895.1, on the reverse strand, counting down.
CTCAAAACAGTCACCAGAGCAAACTTCTTCCTTGCCCGCCAGAGTCTCTCTCTGCATTTTTTTCTCTCTGGCAGTTTGTGCATTTTCTGCTTGCTCTGAATGTTTTCCACTGAACCATGTACCCTCAGTTTTTTTTTCCTAAATAGTCTCCTGCTTTGCCCAACAGAAAGAGCCAACAGTGGTCTTTCCCCACCGCTCCGGATGTGATCTCTGGAGAACTGCAGGATCTTAATTACCATTGATTCTAATTAACATATCCCCATCCTTCCATGCCTTGTGAAGCTGTTTTGGAAGCTCATGCTTTTTACCTTCCTATAACTGCACATTTTCACTTGTAATCACACTGAGGTGCCAGAGCAGGGAAGACAAGTTTCTTCTGCATTACAATGGTGCTGCTCTTCTGTCACCACCTTTCTGGGTGCTCTTCCAAGACCAGACTTCTTGGGATTTGCTCACTCACCTTCATCTAGTACACAGCATGCTATTGAATACTATTAAATAATTACTAGCCATTTGTATGTATTAATGATGATGTATTATATCATCATTGCAGATTAACCTTTAGATGTGTTTGATTTGAGATTTATGCTGAGTTTAATGAGTTTTTTCTTTTTTTCTTCCTTTCCCTGAACATACTCCCTCACCTCTACCTGTGAAATGCTTTGAAATTGTCCCGGGTACCAGAACAAACAGATTTGCAGTCTAACCCTTTTAATCAAAACAGTGCCTGTGTTTCCCCTCATATCACCGCTCCTGAGCTTACTTGTGTAAGCAAGTCAGATGCAGTACAAAAGCCATTAAGATATGCTTGCTTTTAACCTCCTCTTCGTTTATGACCCCTGTTTTCACACAAGGAAAAGCAATAGCTCTTGATTGCAAAGACTTTGCCGCAGTGAAATAAAGGGCAATGCCATTTTATTCTTGTCTCCATTACGCAAAACCATGCTCTGATCTTTCATATTGCTAGGAACTCCTGTATGGGTGTTTCAAGTATCGGACAGGAGATCTGTTTACCTAAAACTTCCCTTTTTGTCCAGTCCACCTTTTAAAAAGGGCCCAGACGTGGCCTTGGAAGAACATAGTGCAGTGCAATTGCCAGGAAAAAGTTTGTGATGGAAGACTGTGAAGTCTGTGTTACAGTGTACATATTTATATGCCATTCTCACTTGTACCAAATGCTGGTATATTTGCCCTTGTGTCAGCTGCAGTTTTTGTTAAATCCCTCTGATCCTACCGTGCAGGCAGGCACCAGCCTGTCCCCATCTGTCTCCTCACACGTGCTGCCAGGAGAGGGCATCATTTTATAGTGAACTTCAGAAAGACCGAGCTACCACCACTTTTTTATACCCACTTACTGTGATGCTCACCCAATTTACTGGGTTTCGCAAGAACCTGCTCTGCTTCTCCTTCTCGAGCAGGCAGCTGGGTGTTAAAGGAGGTTACACCTTAAAGGAGGGTGTTAAGGGTGGGTTTTTGGCTGCAAGAGGTGTTTGCTTTTTTATTATTATTATTTATTTTACCTTTAAAATAAAATTATAAAATAAAACCTCACGTTGGCTATCACTTTTGGCTCAGAACTTTTGGAGATTTCTGAAAACCTTGTAACCTTGCTTCCTTTCTGACACAACTAAATGGGTGTTAGCTAATTCTGATTTTCCTGTGTTACAAAGGAACTTTAATGAAATATTGCATATTGAAAAAATGTTGATGAACCAGGCAGACCATTCATCACCAAATTGCCTTGTCTGGCTCCAAGAGTTCCCACTTGTTTCAAAATCTTCTTGTACAGCTTTGTAACAGGGGGAACGGGCAGCAGTTTTCCCCAACATTTCCTGCTGAGCTGTACTTACTGTAGAACCCAGAGTGAGATGTTAAAAAGACTTCTTAGCTCTTTACTTAAACTTCTGATGATAGAGGGGCCTTTTTCATGATGACTTTCCAAAATCTTTAAAAAAAAATAAAAAGGAAACAAAGCTGGTAATAGTTACACCATCTGTATGCACAGCAAGTATTCCCTGGTCTTTTCTGCAAACTCATCACTATTCTGGTGAGCAGGAGTTCATTTGCATCAAAGATGCCTGAAGCTCAGTGCACCAAGAGCAGCTCACGCTCTTGCTCCCAATGCCAAGTGCTGTGGGAAGCAAAGGAAACTGATAAAATGATCTTTCAAAGAGGGAGTCCTTTCCAAAGGTACAGAAACACGTTAGGAGCTTAGCCCTAGACTCAGGTCCCATTGGTTTTAATGGAAGCAAGATAAATAAGTACACAGGCTAAAGCCTTTTAAAATTTATTTATTTCAAAAAGCTCCTTTTTATGCTACGTGATCTGAGATGCCAATTTCCCAAAGCAGCTGTTAAAACAGAACTAATAGCATTTAGTAAACATTTGGCTTCTAGTGGCAGATAAAGTACCTCATGAAGACAAGTTTCCTGCTTGCTCAATGGGATGTGACACCATATGTCTAACCAGCTACATAAATACTGTGATAACCTTGCTTCAGTATGCATGGAAGATATTTCACTTGCTTTCACTATGACCATGTCATTTGTCATCACACAGCATTAACTCTGTGCTGGCTAACCCTAGAGAGAATGCTGTAAGGCAGAAATAGTAAAATTGTGTGATGATGTCTGCATTCCCCTTTACACCAGTTCAGGAGAAGTAAATGCACAGGATTGCACTTTTATGTGAACACGTTCATTTCTCATCTCATTGTTTCATTTCTCATCAAGTTTTACCCATTCCCAGACAAAATGCAATGAGACTGATTCTTCTTTCCCACTGCTGTCCTGTTCCTGTTTGAAAAATCAGAGCCCCATCTGCCCCTCATGCCTTGTCATGAGTTAGACTTGGAAGAAACCACATAAAAAATTCCAGTTGCTTCACTCCAGAGAGCATGGTTTCCCAGACTACAGGAGTTCCAGCCGTACCATGGTGCTTGATGCTCTTTAGGCCTCCACTCTCTCACTCCCCCTCCTGAACAGGGCAGGGGAGAAAATAAAATGAAAAGCTTGTGGGTTGAGATAAAGCCAGGGAGATCACTTACCTCATACCCTCATGGACAAAACAGACTCGGTTTGGGGAAAAAATATTTAATTTATTAGCAATTACAATAGATTTGGATGGTGAGAAATGAAGGCAAAACCTAGAACACCTCCTCCTTCCTCTTCTTCCCAGGGTCAATTTCACTGCCTTGTTCTGGCTCTCCTACCTCCTTCCTCCTCAAGCAGTGCAGGAGGGATGGGGAATGAGGGCTGCGGTCAGCCCCTGACACCTCCTCTCTGCTGCTCCTTCCTCCTCATGCTTCTCCCCTGCTCCGATGTGGTCCCTCACAGGGGCTGCAGTCCTTCGGCATAAACCTGCTCCAACAGGGGCCCTCCATGGGCCGCAGCTCCTTCAGTGCTTATCCACCTGCTCCACAGCAGTCTACCATGGGCTGCAGCATGGAGATCTCCCTTGTGGTCCTCTGGGGGCCGCAGGGGAAATCTCTGCTCCAGCGCCTGGAGTACCTCCTTCCCCCCCTTCTCTCACCTTGGTGTCTGCAGGGCTGTTTCTCTCACTTTTGTCCTCACTCCTCTTAGAGCCAGGCAGCAATTTGCTCTTGCTTGAACATGCTTCCACAGAGGCGTCACCATCTGCTTTTTGCCAAAACGCTGGGGGGACACCATGGAGTCCCATATCCTGGTCCTACAAACCAAGCTGTGGTTAGAGCCTCATCCAGAAACTGATGAATACCTACTTCAAATGTGACCAGTGCCCCATCTTCAAGCAATCCCCTAGGCCTCCACACTACTCTGACTGGAAAACTGCTCCAGAGCCACATGCCACTAACAATAATATTCTTCCAATTTTGAGCCAAAGTTTACTCTTGGCAAGCTTATATTCATTTGTGTTGTGTCAACACAATTAAAATAGCTCTTCTTCCTTCATGAGGCCTACTGTCACGGTGTGTGTGTAGGCGCTGATTGCATTCCTTCTCAACCTTTGTTTTGCTCCACTCTCACTTTGCAAGACTCCGTTCCTCTGACCATCCCAGTAGCTCTACTGTACAACTGATCTTTTAGATGCAGTTTTCTTGAAAATGGGTGACCACAGTCAGGGTGTATTCTTCAGAAGTGTATTCTTCAGAAGGAAAGCTATCACCCTCACCCTACTGCTGCAGCACATTCCTGTTCCTACTAAATACAGACTGGTTAGCAAATGAGATGTTTTTCCTTCTCTTTTCATAGCAGCAGCTGTAAGTTATTGAGCAGAAGATCATTGATTTTTTTTTTCTTTCTCTCTTCTTCAGTCATTTCCAACTAAAACTCCCAGGGAAGCAGTTGAAATTCCGGTACTGGTCCCTGAGGGTGTGACTTAACACTTACACTGATCCCATCTCTCTCACTGCAGCCACCGAGGACATCTGTTGTTGTATGTAATCCCCCTTGGCACCAGTGCTGCTTCCTAACATTGCCATCTGCAAACAACACTGCAAATATTCCTACTTTGTGTAGTCATTACTAAAAACATTATTAATAGGCTCCCTTCAGGCTGAAAGCATCATCAAGACAAACCATCTTCCCATCAACTTGACACTGGCTGGCGTGTCGATCCTGTTGCTGGGTCACAATGCCCTTTAGCTAGATAATCAGTTCTGAGATTGAAATTTTTACTTATTCCCAATGGATGAAATACATATTTCCTTTTAGACAATTATTTTTATTAAATAGTATCAGTAAGTCAAGTGTGAAACACTTCCAGAAAACAATTTTTCCCATTTTCTGTTTACTTCCATGGACTCAACCACTACCTCCATTTATTCTGAAGCCTTGCATCACACTGAAATCAGACTCTGAAGCCTACCAGTTACCAGGTACCACTACTTACATTCTCCCTATAGAAAATATAGCATCTACATTGTATATCCTTGAAACACAGGACGTATATTTTTTCTCCTTCTCCCCATCCCAGCTTGATTCAGTAATGCATTTTTTACACTAGACATTTGTTACTATTTTTTCCCCATTTTGAGATGATTTTAGCACATTTGACTTAAGATATATTGCCTCTTCTACCGCTATGTCTCTGAAGCCCCTAGGCACTCAGCTTTTCCTGCTTATCCAGATTTGTTCAACTGAAATCAAGAAACATACAGACCCTGTTTTGTATATCCTTCTACTTATATTAAATGGTTTGAAAGTTTAAAATTGGAATTCAAGTTTTTTTTTTTTTTTTTTTTTTTTTTCTTTTTCTATGTTCTTGCAATATCTTGGTAATTACAAGTATTCACCTTTGTTGGCTATACAATTCTTGGCTAGAGGGTGACAGTGACAACATAAAGTTAATCTCCTGTACCAACACAATTCTCAGCAGCATTTATCTAGCAAGAGAGAGATATCTCTATCCATAATTTAATCACCTTCTGCTCAGTTTCCAGCAGATTCCCAGCAGAACCCATGCTGTCAAAGTAATTTGGCCTATGATTTATTTACATTTTCCTTCAGCATCCAGCTTATTTCTACATCTGTTTTTTGAATAATGCATGCCTTAAAACAACATTTCGGTCACACACAACACACACATTTTTATCTGCTTGTGCCTCATCACAGCAACCAAACATCAGAGGTAGAGGCAACCCCTAGAACATACTCCATTGGGCTTTAGGGGTCTCTGCCCCAATTTTGGGTGCAAAAGTCCTATCAGAAGCTCCAGCACAAAGTTGTTTAATATCTGCTTTGTGTTAAGTAAAACTAACAATGAAAAAGACTTCCTAGATTTCCAGAGTTGGTCTCTGCTTTCCACTACCCTCTGCAAGCACCAGCAATCCCAGCAACTGGTGACCACAGCCCTAGAGGTGGCTCACACTGCAGCAACAGAGCACCCAAGGTACTTCCATCAGAACAGCTCTAGGAAAGGCTACGTGATGGACAGCCAAGCTTACCTACCCCAAGCACAGTTCAACAAAAGCATTTGCCTCCCTCTCCATCATGAAGAGCTGTAGGGTCCAGCTCTTGATGGAACAGCTTGAAGCTTGGCTACTCCCTCTTTGCAAATAGCTACTGAAGTGTTTTGTTCTCCTTACCCTGCTTTTTCTCCAGGCCACTGTCAGCAGTTTGTCCTTTTTTACCTCTCCAGCCTTTACAACACGAGTGGTCTGTTCAGAGGACCCTGAAAATCCCAAGCACCCAACCACAGCTGTATCTATTAAGAGAAGAGCAGGCAGTCAGGAAGCTGAGGCAACCCAAAGGCTGTTACTTGCCCCAGGGCAGATAACCGTAGAAGAGTGCCAAGGAGCCACAATCTTCTGGCCTGCAGGTGTGCACATTACTGATGCTGTACCTCTTTCTGTCCATGGCTGAGCTTGGAGCGCAGCTGCCTGGTCTCCCCTGGCTGCCTGAGCAAGGCCAGGTCGGTGCTGTGGCTTCTGCCTTCTAGGTACAACCTGCCGATTTGGCTCAGCATCCAAAGAACTGCATTGCTCTTGGTAACCCTCCTGAACCCTGTTCAGAAAAACACTCAGTTTCTTTCTTGTATAGTTGCAAATTCAACTGTGAAACTATCTTAGCAATCATCTGAAGCATCTGAAGCTACCTTCCAGAAGAGACCAGCATAAGACAAAACCTCTGAGACTTTCATACAAAATGCAAAACACATTTCCTTGGTCTAGGTTTCTTGTATTCAGAGCCTGCAAACTCAAAGACAGACAGCTGTGTAAGTAGTTCTGCTTTTGCTAAGTCCATCACCAAGCTATCTGAGCTTGTTGCAGTGCACTCACATCAGATAGAGCTCAGAAGTCATCACTCAAGGGCAAAAGGAGCTGTAGAGAAATTGCAAAGATATTCTTTAATGCTCACATTCTGGAGAAAAGTATCATTTCCCATTTATAGACAGTGTATAGGAGGCAGAAAGTCCCTCTCGGCCCCTGTTAAGTCTTCTGCCGGCACTCAGCATCAGAGCTGTTTGGGATGCTCTGCTTTCAGCAGGTCACTATTTCCATTGGGAGGCTTAATCCATCACACAGATAATAATTTCTACAGCCAGGCAATGGAGCTGTGTTCAGTAACAGCCAAAGGTTTCTGTATGGAATTTGATACCAAATTGCTGGTACAATAAATTTCTCTGAGTATCTGCAGCTGTCACTCGGCCAAGACAATTCCTTCTGGGCCTTGCGCAGGAAGCAGCAATGTGTTAAATCTGTACAAACCCACTATAGAATTCAGGCAGAGATCATCAAAAGTGTTTTAATGATTAAACTATGTCAAACATTAACAACGTAGGTATATTCAGATGAGCCAAGGTTTTATTTCTAGCACATTTAGACAGCCTATTTTGAACATTGTAGCTGCTGTACTGAGCTATGTAAAGACTCTGCAAACCAGTACCTAGAAATGAAGACACACACTCAAGCTTCGATAATGTAAACATAACAGACACTGTCTCCTTCAAAACAAAGAATGAAAACCCACAAGGCTAGCAGGAGAACTTATTAATTCCCTAAAAGATGTGCAAAAATTTTTAAAAAGATTTAATTTAAAAAAAAAAGAAAAATTAAACATGTTAAAACTGGCATTTACATAAATACCAAAAACAAATAGCTAAACTTGAGCAATGACCAACTGAACGTCTTGCACAATTTCATTTTTCAGAGCTTAATGAATAAGGTATTCATAAGCCAAACTCCACCACGGCAGATACCAGAATAACATCCCGGCAATAGATATTGGCTTTGCAATTAGCTCCTTACACGTGCAAGGCAAGATTTTACAGGAAGGAGCAATTTTAACAAGCACTCTAAACAAATCCTCAGGTAACAAGCCAAAACCTTACTGGTGATATACACAACTCACATTACAGAAACAGACATCTCCAGCACATTTCAGTAACATTTAAAAAACATTACATATGACTTGGACCATTTAATTTTGCTTGTTTGGGAAAAAAACTGTTTGTTAGGCACATTTTAAAAATGAACATATGCTACATGAGGAACAGCACGGATACCAACTTAAATACAGACAATTCCGTCAGAAAAGCATCTTTCTGTCTTCGTTTTTAAATACACTTTTGGATATGTCACAGACTTAAACAGTAGCTTCTAAAGTGTGGATATGGCTATGGTAACAACACTTGAAATTCTGCCAGTTTCCATATTAAAAACCACTCTTCATTTAACACTTAAGAATTCCCAGAAATAAGAAAAAGAAAGAGAAAATAAAAGATGGGTCCACCCTGTATATACCCTAAACCTCAGAGACAATAATTAAGTCTTCCTGGACTGTGTAAGCGCCAATTCATTTTACATTAGTGACATACTTCAAATAAAAAAATAAGATCTATTAAAAAGGTAAAATAACTTTTCCATCTGGTTTGTGACTGTTTAGTCAGTTAAAGCCAAATATACAAAACTAAATGTGCCATTTCCAATTTCACTGTATCATGTAAGAGATACTTAACGCTGTGTATCACATACTGAACAGTAAAATGATCAATGGATTCTTCTAAATGACTTTTTAATAAAAAGTCAATCAACTGAAAAGTTGAAACATACCCTAATTTTTAAACCAGTAATAAGCTTTGGGCCCTGCTTTTTAATTTAAGGCATGTGTGTTTATCTACTGAAACCAGCATCGTACAAATTACCTCTACAATCACATGCACGATCTACAGTAAAAAAATGGAGTTTAGATTACAGTGTTTTCAAATTGTGAATCATAATTCAGCACCTATCATATTGACTAGTAAGGCAACAGCAGTGTCGTATACTACAATAATACTCCCTTCCACAGTCTATAGCGGGGTCAGTGACAGCCCAGAATTATTTTTAAACTTTAACCTACTTTTATGTTCTGTATACAGTTTCTAGGGTGTTTGCACTGGTTAAGTCCTACATAAATCACACTATTCTAGGCAGGAATAGTTACAGTAGCCATTAGAGCATTAGTGCACAACTCTTATTGTGCTTACAATCAGATGATTTTGTTGTTGGGGTTATCAAAATGGTTTTTCAGTTTGGTCTTCAATCCTTCCTTTGTTTTCTTTGTTTCACATTGTTCTCAAGGGAAGAAAAGCTGTTTGTGTACCCGTTCACAGTGGCTGTAGAGCCATTCTGATACTCTTTCCTCCTCGAGGATGCCTTCTTGTTGTAAGTCTAGAATATATGGAAAGGCACACGGTTTTGTTTAAACAGGTATAAACCACCACTTCCTCACAGTAGATCAAGAAACACAGAAGTAAACTTGCATCCATCATTTTTAAAGACATTGTGCTGGTGGCAGAGTCTAACGAGCTTTACCATTTTTTGTGTATAAAGCTACACTACATGTTTCATTCATCACAATAAGCGAATTAGTTCACTGGGAAGGAACAAGAATTGTTGTATGATGGTAGCATTGGCAGTATTATGTTAACAGTCACTTAGAAGCAGGAAAGCAATTTTATGAGCAGCTACAGCCTAAGAATATATTCGAAATGACAAGTGAGGAAAGAGGTTTGATGCAACACAGGTGACTATCTCCAGCAATGCCAGAAGAAGTGGATAAACAAGAACAGTTAGGGATGTCTCAGAGACAGAAATGTGAAACAAATTTGCAGCAGCTGACGTGTGAAGTAGGAAAGAAGTAAAAACTAACAGCTTTCAGGAGATTTAGGGCAGTAAAAATTACAGGCAGTGGAAAGAATATATGTGACTTAATCTTTTTGAAAGATTAAGAGATCTTGCCTGATGAGAACGCATTGCCCAGAGTATGTGTGTGTGTGAAGGAAAGTTACATTTTGATTAAAGCTGATGAAGAAATTAAAGCAATATCTGGAATATACAATCATGTTTCATTTGCATGTTCCTACAGAGCAATTTATACGAACCATGGGACTTCTCTTAAAAAGTACCAGAGGATCATAAAGGTGAAGCCTACTATGTTTTTCCCCTGCAGTCACTCTCACTGGACCTGAAATATTTGCCTCTTTCAAGAGACATTTAAAATATCTCTCAGAATCTGTTGTTTGGGGGCTGTAACTTGCAGAGGTTTGATTTTTTGAAGATGGGGACATCTCTGCACAGAGCCTGATTATGACCAACTCCGAACAACGTATATCAAAGTCCAAATCTGTTCAGACATGAAACAAATTTCACAGAAACACAATTCAAAATGATAATTTTCCATACAGAAATATAATCCAACGCTTATAAAGGTGAACCAAAACCAGATTTTTATATGTTGATAGTTTGGGAAGTTTCCCTGGAAATAAAATAACCATCTACCCTTGTAAGAACAGTAGGGAACAATTTCTTTGTGTGCTTCAGAGGTTCACAGGCTGCTGTTTTATTTCAGAATGAAAAGCTGTTTCTTACGTAAAGCTCCTCCTCTCCCTTATCTGCAGTTAAAATTGCATTAGTAAAATTTGTTTTTGTATTGTGATTTCTAATCATTCTGAATTATGCGGAGAACACACCTGAAGCTCTCAAATTTGAGGGCAGACCAACAAGTACTGTACTCTAAGAACGTATGCATATTAAAGGAAGATAGAAGAAGAATATTTTAAGCATCTCTTTGTAAAACAGCTTTCCGGTGATGTAAAACCAGCAGAATGATACAAAGAATTGATGAATATTACTTGTACCTGAATGTAGAAATTTGTGAAGAGGATAATCAAAGAAATCATATAAGAAATCTGGAAATACAGCCACCCCTGAGGAAATGCACATGGCCAAACAACACCACAGCTGGTCTGGAAGATTGTCAGGACAAACTGAGTCTGGGGGAAAAAAATAAAAAAATAAACAAGAGAAAACAGAGCACACTAATGCAAGACGGAAAATAGCCATTACTGACCAAAACCTAGTTATACACGAAGCAAGTCAAAATATGTAATCCCGTGTGATTGATAAATTTATCTTCTCTGCCTTTCTAAAAGTAAGCATGAGTTAAGAAGACTTTTAGGTTGCAGTGTTCTGTTGAGTAAGTGCTTTTTTTTGATATTGCTCCATTTTAGAGCACTAGTGTAACTCACACAGAATTGACTTTATAAGCATACTGAGGAACAAAGACCACCACCTCCCTAATGAGAGCTCCCCAGGGTTTGACTCTACCAGCCTAACACAGTAACTCTGCATCTCACCATTTCAGCTGCAAAGATTTGGGTTCACATACCCATCCCGCCACCCTCCCCCAGAGACTGGGACTACCCTACATGTGGCTCCAGTGGAGCCATTTTGGGGTTGAAAGCTGCACGTATGAAGCAGGGAAGCTGGGGGTGGTCAGGGAGAAGGACTGAGGTTCATTATACAGGTTTAACTATCTAGCTATCTTCAATGTTCACTTTTGGAAAAAAAAAAAAAAAAAAAAAAAGTTTGGGCGTAAGAATTGCAGAGGCCCGTAGGCAAAAAATTCATCCTTACATGAAGGTTACCACATTAGGGAATGTTTATTTAAAATAAGACAGCTCTGTTCTGCTATTTTGCTGCCCTAACAGTTATGCATGCAGAGCAGGCAGGGAAGTGGAAGTGGCTGTGACAATAGCCAGGGGAGCAGCTAAACCACTGAGACACTGGCACTCTACAGCACTCAGACAACACGGATGAAGAACAGGGCCTGAGTCTGGAAACGAAACAAAACAAAACAAAACAACCTGCAAAACCACAAAGAACTCCAATACTAGCACTGTTCCTTCCTGAAGGACGGCTAAGAAAAGCAGGTTTTGAGAATCAAAACGCTGAATTGCTGGTCATTGCCAGCAAATGTTATTAAACCTATTCACAGGTCTGAGAGGTGACTTCCTAAGTGGGGAGAAAAAATAATAAAATCGTAATAATAAAAATAATCTCTAGGCTTTAGCTTCCCTATCTATAAAAGAAGAAATGAAAGACCCATGCACATTTCCTTTTTGTGTTCAGGCATGTTACACACATCAAAACACGTTGTATCACTACAGCATGTGCCACATTGCTTAATTTCAGGGCTCTTTTCATCTCCAGTACACAGCATTCAGACTCCATCACTGTACACACAGGAAACAATACAAATGGGTGCAAGGAGTCCAACACAGAATTACAAGTGAAAAAAATCTGCCCATTTAAAGTGCAGAAGGAGAGCAGAAATATTGAACAGTTTTTAATAAACCATTTGCAACTGCATGCAAATATGGGACAGAAAATCCATTGTCCTGCAGGAGTAGAATGAAGGGCCTTGTTAGCTGCGGACTGTGTTGCACTCCATTTCTGGTCTGTCTTCTCAACATCATCACCCTGAGCAAGAAGCACCCAGAAGAGCACACGAGTCAAAGGGGGCTTGGAAGAAAAGGTTCTCCCTCCTCTCTGGCTCCTGAGTCCCTGAACACCCAGCATTATGATTCCCAAATACATCTCACCACAAAACACGGGGAGGTGGAGAAAGATACTTCTAAGCTGCTCAGCCCTGATTTGTGTACACCATCAGTCCCTGCCTCCCTTTTGCCCTGAAAACTGTACAAACAGAGGTGAAAAGCTGGATTTCTAAGGTGATTTAGGCACTCAAAGATATAGAAGGTATTAGCCTTCATTTCCCTTTTCACATCCTGCCAAAATTCTCTAACTCAGTAAAGACAAGAAGTTCCCACTGGAAATACAAGAACCTGCTGAAGCACTGAAGAGCTCGTCACTCACCAGCTGCCCCTGAGTGATGTATTTCTTCCACCACAGATAAGGACGCATGGCTGGAACAGCAGACAGTCCATAGTAGGAGTACATGAGGACGTGGATAAAGCTGTTCAGTGTGGCACCAAAGTAAGCTAAAAGAGCAAACGAGAAAGAAAGTACACCGTATTACCAGGAAGGTGATGTTTCTTGGACTCTACAAAGATAACAAGTTCAAAATGTTACTATTTAAAATATAATTTCCCTTAGAACAAAGGCAAAAATCTCCACTCACCTCAAACTTTTTCTGTTGACCCAAGTGAGTGGTTGAAACACTTTGCAAATATACACTTTATATCAGCCTTCCGATTTTGATTGTTCTATTTACTATTTTTCTACATTCTAGTTTCTCAAGGGTATTGAGGAAGCTGATAAAAAGGGGACATGTAAACATGCCCAGCAATCAATAGCTTCTCTGATCTAATTTTAGGCTGATTTCACTTCCTTCTAGGTGGGAGCCTATTTTGTCACTTATAATCAGAAGCAACAGATATCTTCTGAAAGCGCAAGTAGTGCAAGTTAACCATTTTCTTTGTCCTTGTTTACAGCATCTTTAGTCATAAAAGAAATTTCTGTTTTAGCTCAGCACCAAACTGCATAGTACTAGATGACTGAGCCCAACATAGAGCTTGGAAAGGAAGAAGAAAAAAAACATTCACCAGAAATAGCACAAAAGTATTTTCAAGACCACAGAAACTCAAGATAGACTCTAAGTACTTGCACTTTTGACTCTTCTATAAACAGGAATCAACTTCTTTAGAGGAAAATGTGGTTCCGCAGCCACATTTTTCATAGGTTCAACATTATTCACTGTTGTGCTAACAACACAAAACAACACAAATATGAGTTTCTATGTTGTTTGGCTCGGAAAGCAGACTCCTGAGCAATCCAGCTTCCTGGTCTGCACTGCTGCTAGTCCACATCCAATGAATTTGCAAAGGTTTCTCTTGGATGAGTGTTCGACAAAGCCAGTACCCGTAAGCTGCACATCTGAACCACAGCTAAGCCACACTAATGCGTTAAAGAACCAAAGCAAGACTGCCAGAGCTTAGCTGGATTTAGACAAGAGAGAGATGGATATCTTCCACTTAAGAAGCATTTGCTCACGTTCATTAGTGCTCCGGGGGACAAGATTTTAATTGAAATAATAATTTATAGCTACTGATATAATGAAATTAATTTAAGAAATAACATCTAAAGTGAACTTGACAGATTCGAGGGCAAGGGTCACTAAGACATCTTGCAGCTGAAACAAACTTCTGGTCCTGACTTGGAAAATAAGTATTGTTTCATTTGAGGGTCTCGAACCACCACAAAAAAGAGAAAGCAAGGTTGACAGGTGTCAGACCTGGACTACTGCAGCAGGTAAACATCACACTGCCAAACAAAATCTTCAAATGACATAGCCATGGATTTTCTAGGTGTTCTGCAGGCATCTTAATATCTGCAAGCACTAGCTGCAATTCAGCAAAGCAGGTTAGTATCAGAAAGAACAAATCCTGCAGCTGAAGGTACCAGAGAAGTTGTATTCGACCAAAAGAATACCGACAGGGCCTTTGCTGCAAACATTCCCCACCATAACCCAGTACTTACAGTGACCACAAGGCACCCAGTTCATAACAAACCACCAAATATTCAGCATCGTTGCATGGTGATAGACATGCAGAACGGTGATCTGATGATTATTTTTCCGCAAAATGAAGAAGAAGGTATCCATGAACTCAATGAGTTTGGAGAAATAGTACCACCAGAGGACACGTATGATCTAGAAAGGAGAAAACAAGTTTTAGAAGTAAGGCACGTTGTGGGGGCTTTTAACTCTTTTGCCAGGTAGTTAAAATTCAAACTCTGTCTTGCACTAGCTGGACTGAAGACTCTCTGCTGAGATCTTCTGTAGCACTTTGGCACTGAGTTCTTCCATAAGAGACCCCGATACAAACCCATGGCTACAGGTGAAAACAGGATGAGAGTGTTTTACGAGGTTATTGCAGTGCACCTGTAGTGTCCTGGCAGAAACAAGACAACACTTAACCGCAGGTGCTCCTGTAGTGCCCTCTGTAAAGGCACGGTCTGAATGGGGACCAGAAGGAATCATCACCACGTTTTCCCTCAGACAGTGAAGGGGTCGTGACACAGTGGCTGGATACAGACCAATGACCAAGTCCCTGGTTTTTGAGCTAGAAAGGCATGAAAATTTAAATACAGCTACTCACTGAAACTGTAAATACCAAGTATATTGTGGATTAATTATTATGTTTAACTACACATTTCCTCTCTCTATTGTAGAAGGAGAAAAAAAAGAACACATAATTTGAACAAAAACTACATAATCAATGCCTTTCTGCTCTCCGCTTAGACTCAGGGAGACAATCTGAAATGTAATTAGCTCAAAGTCATGATTACATTACCTTCATATCGGCTTCACCTCCACTGTGTGTATCCTGACAGAAGAAATTGTATCCTCCTTCCCATACTCCTGTCACCAGCTGGGAAGATAAAAGAACGAAGTGTCATTTTGGTGACAGCACCACACCTCGCACCTTGACAGCTTTGTTGAGACTTCTGGTGTCAAGGCATTCTCTTTGTGACACGAGGCTCCGGGCACTTATTGAATCATAATGGAGGGTGAAGTAACACAAATTCTCCCAATTGCAGCATACCAGAATAAAAATAGGAGGTAACATCTTATCCCAGCTTCTCCCACATGGCATGTGTTTTGCATGGACATAATCTACGCAGATCCTTAGAAAGATCTCTCCTTTTTAGCTGATGATGTCATTGATGGAAAAGTGAACAACCAAAGCAAAAGGAAACATATTTTTCCTCTGATTATAAATTTTATACCCAGGGATCTGACTACAATTTTTTTCAGCAGTGCAACAGAGCAAACCCTTCAGCTTTGCTACCCTTAACAGCTAACGACTGATGTTTTGCCATATTTTGATTCTTCAGGATCTTTTTAAATAATTCACTAATCCCAAGTACATTACATCCTTCATTGCCCAAGTGATTTCCTCCGCAGTATCTGCTGTTGCCTGCCTGACTTCCTGGCACATCAAACACAACAAAATTACTTTTAAGAGTAATGACCAGCTATTAGCCACGAGAGGATGGCAGGGAACCCTTTGCCTAGGGGCTGGCCGAAACCTCTGGGGAAGCAAGATGAAATCTGGATCAAGCTGCCAAGGAGGGTGCCCGCATCCCACCCTTTTTCCCAGGGCTGATGAAGCATGGTGCTGTGCCTGAGCTCTGCATATGACGGGGCCATGGAGAGGAGGCAGACTGCAAAAGGAGAGGCTGAAATGGGCTCTGAAGGAGGGGGGAAGATGGAGGAGCATCCAGAGGAGGAGACAGTGAGGGTGGGACTGGAGAAGGACAGTTAGGAAGACAGAAGCAGATGAGAACAAGCGTGTCTTGATCAGGGCACAGCTTGCTATTTAATTTATTTATTTTTAAAACCAAGGATAATGCCTCAGTGGTTCTGGCCTCTGGCTTTTCTGAAGCTGCCATCAGTGCTTCTATTAAATTAATAATTAAGACAGAAGGGCTTGCTTGATGTTTATAAAGATGTTTTTTTCCTCTTGGGAATAGCATTAGAAGAGGAGTAACAAATTTAGACTACTCCCAAGTGAAAAATGATTTTTTTTTAGGAATCCAAAATACATTTTAAAAGCAGAAGCAGATATCCTGCACAAGAGATTTGTCCATTTTTGGCCTTATCAACACTCATGCGGAATAAAAAAGAAAAACTTTGCAAAGCCACAGTGAAAAACTCTGTACCATAAGTCATTTAAAATGATCAGTTGATGAGAAGACTACAATAACTGGTGCTATTAAACGCTGCTCAGAATTGCGAGTGGGAAGCTAATTCTAAAAGGTACAATAAAGATAATCACTTAAAAGGTCTACCTTTTCCTAATGTTATTTCTTTCATGGGTCATTTTCTCCCTAAATTAGTTTTTAAAATACCCAGTCAGCCTAGGTCTTTATTTCTGACCTTCTGAGATAGAATTACCAGCACTATTTAGGGGAAAAAAAAGAAAAAAGACATCTAGTTATATCATAACAGATAGACCTGGAATTACCTCATGTAATGGATAAAAATCAATATTGCCATGCCACAGTGACAGCAGGGCAGCCTTGTGCATCAGCAGCAGACCCAAGCGATCCCTCTATCCAAGCCACAAAGAGAAGGCAGCCATGGAGACTTCTCCCTTCCACTGCTGTTTAAAGACACCAGTTTAAAAGCGATGCACCAGCTACAGCTCTGAACAGGCCTCGCACCAAGCCACTCCGACGGCATCGAGGGAAAGCCCGTACGGCTCCTTGGGTGCCCGCTGGAATATCAGACAGAAGCCCACACTGTGCTGTAATAGTGTTGCTAAGAGCCTACAGGTGCTTTCATACCATTCTCACAGCTCAAGGAAGTGTGAGAAATAGAGGAATAATCACAACGTTTACACTGTGATCACTCCAAACAGCCAGGCTCGGTGTCCTGTAGCATCCCTGTGCTCCATGAACTTCTCCAAAGCACAGGCTAGCACAGTGAAATCCACGCAGCTTTCTCTGTAATGGACTTTAAGTTCTCCCCCTACAGCTTGACATCAGGTGTCTGGATTGATTCCAGCCCTTTGAAGCGTAAAGGCATCAGTGTGGATAATAGGCAGCTTCAGCTAAACCTTTGTTTCCAGAAGAGCATATTTTAATATGCTCGGAGCAGTAGCGGTATCTCACAGCCAAAGAGTTTTAAATGATACAAGCAAAGCAACACTTGCAGGAAATGGTAGTAACTTTTAACATACAAATAGTATAGTTGCAAAAATAATTTGAACCCTCCCTTTCCAGAATAAAGCCAGTGGTCAAAACCTGCTGCCACTGCCATGAGCTGGTGCCACTTTCACAGAGGTTGCTTTGTGCACCACACAGCACGCATCGGCGGTGCTTTTCCAGAGGGAGCCAGCTGCCCCTTTGCCCTACACTGCTATTTGTTATGTCCCCACAATAGATTCAACACGTGCTGGAAGGCTTCAGAAAACAAAAAAGCAATTGGTCACTCTGATACCTGACCAACAGCAGTTCCCAAATGGCTCTGCTGTGTACCTTCATCTTCAGGCTGGCAGCAGCCCAGGCTTGCTAATGGCATTGCTGATGCCTGACCACAGGCACATCTCCTCTTGAGAAATTAGCCTGTCTAGAAAAGGCTGACTGTAATCATTTTCACCAGAGTCCGTGATTTTTAAATGACACACAAAGAAAGATAGCTCCCTCATAATCTGGTTAAAGTGGTACTCAAAGTCAGTGCGAAGTTCTTTGGTTGCAGGGAAAACCCTGCAGTTCAGAGTTGCTTTTCTGCTTGAGCAGGACCTCTTCCCTCTCTCCAGCCTTTCACTTTCATATTACTTTCATTTTGTAATTCTGTTGCTGAATTCTTTAAAATGCTGCGCCATGCGCTTTTTATCTTTCCTGCTACCGACAGACCAGCACGCTCACACCAGTGTGAAGTGGCTGTCACAGAGGGCTGGCTGCCTGGGACGGGTTTGGTGTTCTCATGACACCAGCCAAGGTCTGAGACTTGCTGCAGAGGGCCAGGCGAGGGACCCAGCACTGCAGCACGCTGTCAGAGCGTGATGAGGTACTTTAAGGGCTTCCTAACAGAGCTAGATCGGAGCAGAGGTTCACGTGTCCGATCAAAGACAGGAAATGCTTGCCAAGACACAAAACTGCCCCGGTGATTACCTGCTGCGAGCCACCTGCAGCCTCCTGCCAGCCCACACCCTGCCCCTCACCTTCGCCGCCTCACAGGGCGCCAGCCCTGGCCGCCCCTGCCCACGGGAGGAATGCTGCTCCCACCAGAGTCCAAAGCCAGCCCTACCTTGCCCTAACCCTGTCAGGGGCATATGAGGTGACTGCAGGGCCGGCGTCCCTTGGTGTGCACAGCCCAGGCTCCCCTGCTCCCCTTACACTTTGTGCTCTCTCCCTTGGTGTTCACGCAACGCACCTGTTAATGACTGCCTCGGATTATAAACTTGATGTTCTATCAGCTAATGAGGACTCACAGAGTCCACATGGCCTCTCTCAGTCACTAGGCACTGTAAATTTAGATGAAGTACCCTGTTATTTCCCCCTAATGAGCATGCCCTCCCCCTGCAGTACAGAATGACGATGCTGCCCTCTGCTACACTGGCAGGTCAGTGGAGAGGAACCTCTCCCACTCCCTCAGACCTGCCTTGCCTTTTAAATCAGCTGGGACAAGCAGCCCAATACTCTCTTTTACCTGTACCTGAACGCACCCCCCCCTTTGTCTAGTTATTAAATGCCTGAACAAATAATTTACAATAATGATGTATGTGAAATACTATCTAGATATCCCAAATAAGAGATGTAGGCCTTCAGTGACTTTAAAATGAGATTATAACACATTACATCAGCAGACCATGCAAGAACATCAGCAGACCATGCAAGAACACAGTAGCTGGAATTATGCAAATCCCACCATTTCTTTTTTATGTTACTGCATACAAACATTCAGACATGAAGGTCAGAAAACCAAGTAGGTCATATATCTCATCCTAGCTGGGAGCATGCCTCACTTTAATACCATGCTTTGTTCATAAAGTATTTAAACTGAGCTGTGATGCTATGATTCATGAGCTGACACCCTGACAGCTGCAACTCAGGAAAAACTCCCAAGCAGGATTAGAGGTATATTGTACACAAGCTATTAAAACAGCTTATTTTCAGACAGGATACTGAACAAGTTCATTTGTGGTGTTGTTTTATGCAGTATTTCCTCAAACTAGGACTGAGAACAGTTTAATTCAGTTGAAATACAAAGTGACAAGGAAGGGAGCAGGAGTAACATAAGCACTATAAGGTATTATCTCACCCTCATCTCATTTTGAATGCTTCAGCATTTTAGCTTGAAAGAGAGCGCATGCACCATGAAGTGCTGCTACTGATGAATCACTAATCCTTCAAAGGGAAATTTCAGTGCCTGATGTGATCTGAGCGAGGCTACCACCTGCTTTGCACTGACACAGGTAATTTCAGTGGCACTGCAGCTGGAAAACATACCTGGAGGTTCAGGAAGCTGATTTTTTTTCCCTATCACCTGGCCCTTCGTCTCTCACCTTGCAACATCAAACAGCATGGTGTTATGTCAGTAAGGCTGTCTGCTCAGCAGCATTTTCATGGGGTCAGTCCTTGCTGCAGACCATTGCTAGCCCTCAAGTCCAGCACAGTACTGCTGCATCAGCAGAGATGCAGCATGGCACATTCACAGCAGAGGACAGCGGTCTTCTAACACAACTTTGGCTACAGAAGAGCAAACTTGCTTGTAAGATGTTCTCAGAAGCATTTTGCTTTAACTATCATGAGTTTAGTAGTCTTCACAACACTGCAGCTTCATGTATTCCCATTTATAAAGTGTATTTCCTTTAATACCAATGAACACTCCCATAACATTACGTTAAGAGCAATATTCACTTTGATATGAAGTGTTTCACTTTATAGAAAGCAGAAACCTTAATATTCACAATATTTTAACTGTGAAGGAATGAGGTAATATAAAGGCTATTCAACTGGTTACAAGTATGAGGACTTCTCTAACCCACAATAATCCATCCTTTCTTGGTAACCTATTCACTACTAGCAAGAAAAGTCAGTTAAAATCTTTTCTATTGTTTAAATTTATCTTTGTTTGTTTGTTTTTAACATGGCAGAATCTTAGAATAATTTTCACTTGGAAACTACAAGTATAATTCCAAGTATTCAAGAAAAAAAAAGATTGGCTAGAATGAGAATTTTATCTGTACTTAGTACAACTGAAGAAAAGTTGGCACTTGTAAACCTCCAATATAATAGTTTTTATTATTTTAATCTCAAGTTATTGTGTAATTATAAATAACCTCATCATAAAAATAATGCAGATGTAGTATGCAAGTCCTCAGCAGCGCTACATTTTAACAAATTAAAGAGATCAATATGCAAATTCCAGATGCACTCCTCACACAAATGTATTTAGTATATCCTGACGGGAAGATTAGAAATGTAAGCAAATCAAGAATGCAAGTTGTTCTAAGTATCTACTGCATCCCAAAATGCTCATCGTAAAGAATCGTGTCAAAATTCTCATTAATCCAACTCAACACAGTGATTTCTGAATAAACACTTCACTACACAAGAGAAAGAACTTGAAATTTAAATCACTTCCTATCTAAACTCACTTTGTAAAACACTATATACTACAAACTTCAAGAATTACGGCTTTCACGTACTTCTAAGCAAATGTCCCCCTCCTCCACAAAAAGAAATTAGTAGTTTTAGTTCTTGTTTGTAATCTCATGTTGGAAACAAAATGCCTCCTTGCAGAAAGGAGAAACACTTTTGGTTAAAAGCAAGCCAGAGTATTCTGTACATTAAAACCACATGCTCCATCGTTTACTGACTACATTCTTATTTACATTGCCATAGGTTTTTGGTTTTGCGTTAATCAGAAACATGCAATGCTGATTAAAAGCAGCTAAACTGCTCAATGAAAGCGGAAAACTTTACAGTGCCTAAATCTCTGTTTTGTTAAGAAAGAAATTAAGTCCACAGAAAGTCCAATTCAGTTGGAAATCTGTATGTTCAGATTTCAATTTTCAACAACAGATGAATCACAATTGCCTAGATGTAATTGTTTCAACAAAAAATAAGATGACACAAGAGAAGCTATTCCAAGCTTACAGAAATAGATGCAAAGAGTGCATGCATGATTAAACACATTCAAATAAAACACATTTTGCACTCTAAAACAAGACATAGTTTTGCTACCGAGTACTTTGCACAACCCACCAAAGCAATCAAGCTAAGCCTGTCTTTTAGGCAAGCAGTAGTTTTCTCCTCCGACAAGGGACACTGAAGAATGGTTGCAAAATTTTTCAGATGTTTTCCCAGATTTACGAGGAATATCCCCATAGATCATTTTCAACATATGGCAATATAATTAAACCAGACAATGCAGCATAACCCCAGCCCAAACCCTTTCTCCTACCTCATAAAACATATACAGAGAAAGCAGCGTGAGTCCGAGGTTGTAGACCACTAGAATACCCCTGCATGAAAATGGTTGTTTGTTCCGCATGTACTTTGGTCCTAGCCATACGATTAGTAAGTACAAGACTGAGAAGATAAAGGTAGGTGTATAATTCTCCAGAAGAAGCCATCCTTTTACTCTGGGGTCTGAAACAAACAAACAAAATTACAAACACTTAGATTTTTGTAAGTGGAAGAATTCAATGTGTCCAGAAAAATCTCTACCCAAGAATGCTTCCAGTGTCAGAATTATCAGAGATGAAGGAAGAACAGCAAATGCTTTCTATTAAGGGCCATGTTGCTAAGTATGAAAAACTTGCACAAACAAGATTTTAGTTATACAGTTAAAAAGAAATAATCCTCTTCCTGAAACAAAGGTATTCCTAAATTATTACCTAAATATTACAAAATACTCACTACTGTTCCACAACATCATTCATCCTGAATACCAAAGATGAATTTAAATTATAAAAAAGGCTTCAGTGATCTTTTCTCCCTTATTCTCTCAAATCAACCTTTCCAAATAGTACCCTTCTTATTTCCGTTCAGCAAGCAAAGCTAGGAGTGAAGTGCACACCGTTACAGGTATCAGTGGATGCTCCTGATCATTTTTTTCTAGTCTACATTGTACCAATACTAACCTCAGTAGATATCTAAATGTACTGCTCAGGATACTTAAATTTTGGAGTCCTTGTGTTAACAATGAAACACAAAACAGTCAGTCCAGTCTGACCAACCAGACCAGGTGGCAAAATGTCGGCTCTTCAGAAAAAGCATGTAGAGTGCTCAGAACAAGAGCACTTCAGAGGAACGCTTGAGGCAAACACATGGCACTTTTCTACATGGTCACTGATGACCTATAAGTGCATGGTCCAAGCCCAGTAACAGCACAGCATTTCCCTCCCTTCACCTGATTGCTGCCCAAAGGACAGAAACTGTGCTTACCCAATCATAAGCCAAAAATGTCTCCATTTTAAAGGAGTCAAACCTGGATCTTGATTGTAAGAAATGAGGCCTTAAAATGTAGGTTGGGAAACAGTTAAGGGAGCCTGGAAACTGTTAGCATTTGCTACCTTCATTTTCAAGACATGGCAAATACAGACCACATGCAAGCACAAACAGTAAGTTTTATCACATCATTTGAACAGGCTCAGCATGAAGATGAGTGCAAAGAGGGCACGGAGCAACTCAAAGCAAACAGAAGATACACTTTGAAGGACTGGAGGCTTGTTCCACAGCAGAACAGGAATTCCCTGGTAGATTTTGTCCCAGAAGGAAGAGGCATCACTGCAGGAGTTTCACTTGGAGAGTGAAAGAGGGTAAGAAGCAGTAGGAAAGATGCTACTGAAATAGCCAGAAGAAAGCACAAGCTACTGAGCAACACCACAGGGGTCAGCTACACACACCACCTACAAGATCATCTGAATCCTGGATGAAAGCCCCCACCACAAGGGCACCTCCTGCTCTGTTCCCACTGCCTCTCCCTTCTTCACACTGACCAGGATTTCTGCTCTCCATCCGTGAACCTTTTCCAAGTGAAAAACCCACCAAACCCACAGTTTGTTTAAAGAGGTTTTCAGAGAAGCACAGCTTTCTAAAAATCACAGATTTTTGTCAGTGAAAACTTGGTGAGCAGCTTTAATTGAAAGGGCAAGAGTATTTTTATTTCAAAATGCAAATTCAAACAGGTTTTTTTTTCTTCCCCAATACAATCTATTATTACCTTCTAAGAAAAAAAGTGCAAAGATCTGAGTGAGATAAGTAGGTCACTGAGGCTAACACCACCACACTTAACTGGTAGTAAAAAGAACAGCATTGCTGAACAACTAGCTGAACAGCTAGCAGCTCTTCAGATCAGAAAATTCCAAGCATTGAGAAGACATTTTTCATTTATTATAGGATTACACGTTTTGATGTTCTGCCAATACTAAGGAAAGTGGTCACCTTTCAAAGTGAGGATGTTAGAAATGTGCTTTCTTATGCTCTGGTGTCTACACTGTCATATCAGTCCTACTGTTTTATTTTTTGAAAAAGCTTACCTCTGGGTCCAAGCCAAACGTCAAGGTAGCTGTTGATTGTTTTATCCAGACGTTCCATTCTATAATCTGTTGAAATGGAAAGATGAAGAGAAAGTTAGTTCTTCAGCTGATGGAAACACTTCAATCATCTGAGTATCAACTGTAAAGGTCAACAGAGAAAATACTAATATACAAAAATTGCAGACAGGTAATGGAGATTACTAGAATATATCAAGTGCAGAAAGTTTACTCTAGTGTCAGAGAGCCACTGGTGTAAAAAGCTGCATTTTCCACTGAAGTATTTAATTATGGATATAGAATAAAAAAGGTTTAAAACAGTAAGTTCAGATTAACCTGAAATTCTGTGTCCCTCTAGTTCTGTATTTAAGAGTGAAAATACAGGATGACATCTTGCAAGGTCCCTCTGCAAAGAGGAGGATGAGGCTTGGACCTTAAGAAAAGCAGCAACATCGAAATTCCCAAATAAATACTACGAAGCTATTTTAACAAGGAACCCCAAATAGCTAGCAACACTAGCTGGGGAGAAAGAAGGGAAAGAAAATTGTAAAAACTGGCTCTGCTATCACTTTTATGAATAAGTGACTGATTACAGCTATGATTAGCAGCCCATAAAACTAACAGATGAACAACTCTGGGATGAATGACATAGAGGGTTGCAGAGGCGAGGGAGGAAAATATTGCAATTCACAGCATGAACATCTCCAGTTCCACAACTTCCTTACTGGCAAAACATTGTGAAATAAAACTCATCAAATACCAGTATAATAAAGTGATTGTGTCATCTGTCATCTCCTTACATAGCCAATATTTATTGGGAGAACCTGGAACACTGCAGTATGCAGGTCTGCTCTGCTTCCCTATGGTTAAAGCAGGAAAGAAATACATGAAATTGTTCTGGTAATTGTTCTTGTGAGAATGGGAAGAAACTTTATTTTTGATATATATATATAAAAAAAAACTCCTTCCAATTTCCTCTTTTCATCCAGAATTCCTTCCAATTTCTTCTAATTATTACAGATGCACTGAGCTTTCACTAAAAGAATTTTGCCCATTTTCACCAGGATAATTTTCACTTCTTGGTGTTTCTCTTCCCTTAAGTACTCATATTAACAGCAATTTTTAGTTACATGGAAATAACGTAAGCAGCACATAAGCTGTCAACATACCCACAGCGAAAACTGCAATAATTATGCAAGCTTATGACTCGCTGCCAACAACAAAGAAGTTCATCTTTTTTGGGGGGTAGTGGTAAAAGATGCGTTCACATCACTTGTTGTTCTATATAAACCTCGAGTTTGATTGAAAAACAACGATTTGTTATACCAACTCAGTTCGGTTCCTTAATGGTGTGTTATTTATTCTTGTTTGCTGGACCCTATAAAAATTCACATATGAAAATGAAACTAAAGCAGAAACAAAGCACGCCTCGCTATAGCAAAGAAGGCAAGAAACGAAACTCCATGGCCAGCCCTTTTCATAGAACTGGAAGAAACATTCATTCCCCAACAGGAGGCTTTCTGCAGAGGTCTCACTTCAGAGAGCTGCTACCCCAAGTAGCTTTTTGTTGCACTGTTAGCATACAGCAGACTGTTAAAAGGAGGAGTGAAGGGAAGAACTACTCCTGGTGTCAGTTTCCAGAATTTGCAGAAAAAAAAATATTTCAAAAGGAACTCATTTGTATAATGCACAGAGTGAAACAATCTGCTTTTGTTCCAGAGGGGGTCATGCGAAAATGCATCAAGTCTCCTGCCAATAACTGCACAACATTAAACACTGCTTCAACTGCAGCAACTACAAGGGCTCTTTTTTTCAACTGGAATAGTTTCCCAATTCAGAGGAACATCAACTTCCAGAAAAATTGAACCAGTTGCTATTTGAAACACTGTAACCGGCACATTTTCTAATGCTGAAAATAAACAAATCCTGCAGCTTGTCAAATACACAAACAGGTAACAAGCAATGCTCCTTTATCCAGATATCATCCCACAGCAAGGCACACAATTTGGTACCTAAAGTGAGAAAAGGCAAAAAAAATTACCCAATTATGTTACTTTGCTTTTTTAAACAGGTACCTTTACATACGTTATTTTTCCTAACCTACAGTGGCCAGGAAATGAACGATCCTCTCTGCTGCCAGGCACTCCATTACACTCTGAATGCATTGTCCTTTTAATGCTCTCCCAGTACACACCAAGATCATGGTAGTGCACCTAAATAAGCCCCATCAAGGTCATCCTAAATGAAGATAAGAAAGGTTCCATCCTAATTACCTGACTTTATCAGTTATGTTCGGTAGCATGAAACCAGCTCCTCTTTTCTCTTGCCCT
This sequence comes from Oxyura jamaicensis, assembly GCF_011077185.1. NCBI lineage: Eukaryota > Metazoa > Chordata > Aves > Anseriformes > Anatidae > Oxyura > Oxyura jamaicensis. The sequence goes on along the minus strand of NC_048895.1, from coordinate 94,074,886 downwards.
ATCATTTTTATGACTGTAAGTGAGCAGTTCAAAATTAATCAAAAAATTCATTAAGGCTGCTAGGAAAAGAAGTCTGTGATGCGCCCAGATCCATTTCTGCTCAGGTTTAGAACACAAACACCCTCAAGATCTCTGCTCACCAACACTGTGCCAAAGTTGAGCCAAACGTGTGTGCATTTTTATTTAGTTAAACCTGCTGGATAGTACTACAGGAAATTTCAAGTTACTATGAAAATCTTCAGAAGTATTAAAATATACTAAATGTCAGAAAATTACCAGAGGACTGGTCAGAATTCAGGGCTCAGGCATCTACCCACTCACAGGTGATACCCAACCTACCAAAAGTCAGAGGACTGTGGAAACTTAGAATCACAGAATCATTCAGGTTGGAAAAGACCTCTAAGATCATCTGGTCCAACCTTTAACCTAGTTCTGACAAGTCCACCACTAAACCATGTCACTAAGCTCTACCTCTACATGCTTCTTGAAGACCTCCAGGGATGGTGACTCCACCAGTTCCCTGGGCAGCCTGTTCCAATGCCACACAATCCTTTCAGCAAATACATTTCTCCTAATATCCAACCTAAACCTCCCCTGGTGCAATTTCAGGCCATTTCCTCTCATCTTGTTACTTAGAACTTGAAATGAGGTTAAAAGCATCGGATGGAAGCCATCGACCAGCACATGTGAAGGCTGTGAGATGTCACTTTGTGTTTTGCCACAAAAATCAATCAGAAATCCAAAAAGGGAACTGCTAACAAACAAGCTGGCAGAGAAGGAAGGGTGAAGGCCCTGTCAGCCTGGAGAAAGCAGCTGCGTGGTTGTAAGATGAAGGAAAAAATTCCCTCCCTGTCAAAATAATAAACACCTTTCCACACCCAGAGAAAAAGACATACAGTGCTAATTTGTTCACACTAGGAAGAGATATGTCATTACTTCAGGTTAATATTTTAAAGTATCAAGTCTCAGTTTCCTTGGTATATATACAACTTCTTCTGTGACTTGCATGCTGAGGCAGAGATACAGTATTGTCAGGCTGTAAAGTACCCGTTACAGATGATATATTATCAGAACACTTCATAAAGCTATCAAAAACCCAGACAACCACTGATTTCTCAAAACGAGATGAAGTTTAAAGCTGGCTGACAAGAGGCTGTGGTCTCGGCTGCTGCAGCTAGCTGCATGGCATCACCTGCCACGGCTGAGGCAAGCTGCATTCAGCACCAACAGGCCTGGGTTGAACACGTCAAAGCGGAGCTTCTGGAGGGAAGAAAGGTTGGGACAGAAGATACAAATTTTTAATTTATTTATTTTTTATTTATTTATTTATTTATTTTTTCCCAGCAGTTTGCTTTGTCCCTGGCCTCCTGAGGTTTGATGTTTCATCGTATGGATGAGGGTAGATTCACACTGACTAGGTGGTGTGGAGCGTGGACACATTCAAGTTACTCAGATGACACGGTTCATGAGAAAAATAATCCTATGTTTTTTAATTGGAACAGGAGGTGGAGTACCAAGCTGTTCCTAGGAGGACTGTAGATATGAACATGAAATGCAGAACAGAGGTGACTTTAACTTGGCCTTTGCCTTCATGTAGTAACAAGTACTGTTTCAAAGAAGCAACAAGCACATTGAGAGATCACATCTTTGACCTCCTCCATATTTTCAAAGCTATTAGGCATCTCTAGGCAACTCCGATTTTCATAAAACTATTCCCATGTCCTTTTAATTACCGCACTTCCAATTCTCCAACACAAACACAACAAAGGCCAAAGTTTCATCTTGCTCCAACCAGACTGAGGCCTGTCATAAAAATACATTTTTTTTTCCTCTTTTAAAATCCTCTGGACTTAATCTAAGTAGGGTTTTTGGACATCTACAGAACGTTTTGCATGCTCAGTATCCTTCTAGTGTGTTCACACATATCCTCAATACAGTGCAGGTGGAAAATCTGAATGATACTGAGCTGCTCGGTCTGAACGTGAGTGACCCTTGGCAGCTGAAAATACAGGCCAAAGGCTATGCTCAGCTATGTTTTTCTTGTTGAATTTTATTTATCAGTGTTTTTTGTACAGCCTACAAATACTGAGAACCTGCTCTTCTACGCACATCACGACTCCCCGACTGAAGAGCTACTAAACACTGCAGTATTTTACCAGCTTCTTCCCTTCAAAGGAAATTCTCTCTTACGCTTTCAACAGAAAACACATTCTGGTGGGTTTATGCCAAAAACTGATCTAAGAATTCTTGGTCCATCTTCATGTTGACTTTTTCCTTGCAGTAACTTCAGTTTCCAGGTCCAAAGACAAGTCACGGAAGCCTGAAGGTTTTCACCCCCTGCCCCACACCAACTTTTTTTTAAACAAACCAAGCCGCAGCAACAAAACATTTTGGGCTGGATGCTCAACATGTTAGAGACCTGCTCCCTTTAAGCAAGAGGCTTCGGCTTTCATCCTGCTGCTCCAGAATTCCCCAAAATAACAGAGCCCATTTATCAAATGTAAGTGCCTGAACTCGAGTTCCAAAAAAATCCCCAAATAGGCAACTAAATAATTGTCCTGACTTCTCAGCACAACGCGTCGTCAGGCCTGGCTGCTTGGCATTCTTGGAAATGGGCCATTTTCTCAGTTCTTAAATTAGGACTTAGGAGCCTAATTTTAGGTACTTGATTTTGAAAATGGTGAATGATGTTTTCTAGTTAAACTGATGTTTCCCAGTCCTTACCACTGCGGAGGTGGCTCCTCTTTTCCCTCTTCAGAAAGTCCAACCAGCCCCTCACCCAAAAACACAACCATCACACCGCTGTTTGCAAGTGCTCGGGTGCTTGACACTGGGAAGGCAGCACCAGTAAGCAAAGTTGGCAGCGATTACTGTCTCCTTTACCAAAGCCATCCAGATTCTCCTTCACATTCCCAAATCTTTCACTTTCACACATATTTTGTCTTCCAGCTTGCCACCAGCCCGATTCCTTTTTCTGCCTTTTATGAACAGGACTCGAGCATGCCTGATGTTGGCAGTGGAAGGAATTTTAGAAGAAGCCACAGTCCATATCGATCTGAAAGTGCAAGTACATTTATTTTATCTGAAACCATATGAAGTATGAGTGCTGTAGATTTTGCAGTTTATGCATTTTTTTGTGTGTGAAATGAAATAAACTAATTCTAAACTTTATTTTGCAACTGTATCTCTAGCAAAGCAATGCAGATTTTCAGCCCACCTTGCAGCAGTGGCAAATCATCCCGGCTGCTGCTGACTCACCAGGACTCAACAGTGCTGAGCTTTCATGCTCACCATCAGCACAAGCGTAATGAAGCTTAGAAATAAATTATGTGTACAAAACTCAGGGAAGTGTGGAAGAAAAAAAAAAAAAAAAAGGCAGGACAAAGGGGAGAAGCCAGTCTCAAGCAGTTTAACCTCAATGGTATTTCAAAAACTTTGAAAACAAAGGGAGTAAGGGAAAGCTTTGCTCAGTTAATTAGGGTGTGATTTCATGCCACTACCTTTTCCTGTCACCCCTCCCACTCCTTGCCAAATCCTTCAGCTGTGACTGCCTTCATACTGAAGCACAACTGTGGTAACTGAAGCATTTTACAGAACAGAAACGAATACGAGAAAGAATTCAGAATTCTGCAAAATATAATAATTAATTGTGCTTGATACCCCATACCTCATTAGACCAGAATCTAATCATGACATAGACAATAAAGACAAATCATAGATCCTTGCAGTTCAATTCACATTTTCAGCAGATCTAAACAAGTTCAAATTAGGATCTGAATGTCCTAAGATTAGGACGTTCACATGCATTTCATCCCTTTGCGGTCAACAGTTTGGCTGTGCTGTGGGACAACTTTAGCCTAAGGGAGAGCGCTAAGGACGATGGCCAAGTGGGAAAAACAAACTGGAAACACTGAAATAAAAGCACGGATGTGCTGAGAATAGGTGGAAAAGGGGTACACCATCACCTCTCAATCCCAGAAGGATGCATCCAGCTAGAAATAATAGTCTCCCTGTATTGTAAAGTCCCCATTAGCAGCAGAAAAGCTAGTACCCATCAGCGGTACAATAAAATGCTTTTTGCAGCAGCATGCATTTTCCAGGAATCGAGCATTCGACATGGTATCCTTTGCCCGGCCGCTGCGCCTATTATCCAGTAACCACAGAGCTGCTCATCACAGCTGCCAGCTTATAACGTTGTGGTGTTGGAGTCGTAAAGTGCACATTGCAAAAGTATTTACAGAAATCAAAGGAGGTGGAAAAAAAAAAAAAAAAGGCAAAGCACACAGGTTTATTCAACTGCTCTGTTTGGAATAGCACATAACTACAAAATGTGCAAGGACACCAGCAACTCCCTCTGGGCTGTTCAGAACTGATTTTTTTTTTTTTTTAAACGGGAAATAAATGAGGCAGAAGAGAGGACAAAACTGGAGCAAACTGCATTGGATGGGAATATACACACACACAGCAGAACAGTGGCAGGCTGACTGTTTTGGAAGTGAAGCTGACACACTGCGTTTCCTATAAAGCTTTGCTCCAAACCCCTCCTCACCCAGCAGCATGGAAGTACTTGGTAAACAGCTACTGTTTTAATGGGAAATTCTCTCTTTTTCAAAAGCTTTGCTGGTATTGCAATGGCAAAAATATTGCTAGCTGTAGTTTATTTGTTGCAAGGCAGCAACAAGCAGCCTGGGAAGCTAAAGAGAGCTGACAGAAAGAAGGAACCAGGAGCTAAGTCCAAAGGGCCATAAGGACCACAGCTTTCATTTCGGGTCTCCTTCCTCTCATTCAAGTGCCACCTGCATCAAGGACTGCAAAATTCCTCTGTTAATAAAGTAACTTCTCTAACTTCAGACTGTGCTTATCACTCGAGCCAACATTTGACACGCAGAGGAGAAGATAAAGGCCTGGTCCCTGAAGCCGTTTGTAATGAGCCTTCTTGATGAAAACACCAGAGCCCCATCACACACATGCACTGGCACTGAGCTCTATCAGCGATACACAGGGAAGTTATTTTCTAGCAGCAGAGCCAACAAAGTCCAAAGGACAGAGAAGACCAGCCTTGCATGACCATGATGAGCACCCAGCACCAGCAGCAGAGTTCAAGGGTACTGCACAGCTTTAGCAGAGTGAGCTTCAGCCCTTTTTTTTTTGAATTCCCCTATCATGTCATTGCACATATAAATTTTAAAAATCATTAAAATAGCAATATAAAGAGTTGCAAATGGAGCCATGTGAACCTTCATTTCCTCCAGCACCCCACTGCAGTGTCACTGACCCTTTCTGAGCCTGGCGGACACAAAGATAACACTACACTATGCTATTCTGATGAGTACTGGGATAACACAGCACACAAATCCAAAACCAGGATGCCCTGCTGAGCTGTGTAGCTACAGCCCATGATCAGATGGGTAAACAATACCTTCTTGAGGACCAGTTGTGCTCGGGAAACCAAATCCCATTGAAAAAACATCTACACAACCAAGTCAACATTAGGCAAGTTGCTGCACATTATTTATTTGAGTGCTTCTCTGATTTCCATTGAGCATGGGTTGCCAGGGGAGATGGGAAATTCCCCAGTGGAATACCAGATGCAGAAAAATACATACAATACACTGCAATAGCTATAGTCCTCAAAAAGAGCGAGTTTCTATAGTTTTACCTAAAGGAAGAAAAGATGCTTATTGACACCGTAAACCCAGCCCACAGCTTATCTTGCTGCCGTTTATTCACGTAGCCAGCCACACTATGAGAAGTCACTCTCGAAACTTTTGCATTCTCCTGCTGTACCCCTGGAAGACACGAGTTAATCATCATGGTTGCAGCTGCACTGGTAGTTGGTGCCTTCATTTTAACACACTAAGTATCCAGCCCAGCAGCACCATTCACTACACACAGTTGTGCTATCAAAAAGAGTCAGGCAAGCATGAATGACTGCTTGCTTTAAATACAAGAAGGTGCCAAAGAAGTTCTCAGAATGGTGGGAAAAGTAACATGGAGAAGAGAAGAAGGAAGAATATTTAGGGTACCACCGTTAGGCTATGGCAGCGTGATGCTCAGAACAAAACCCTGCAGCTAACGAATTCTGCAAATGCTTTCCTGGCATGGTCTCTGCATTGAAGAATTTTTAAATTTCCTTGATGAAATGGTTGACTCATGAAACGCAGACCTAAGTCCTGTTAAACCCCCTGCCTTTAAAACAGTGCAAAAATACAGTGCTCATCACTCAGAAAAGCAACTGCCTTTGAAGCATTCAGATCTTACTCTCTTTTCCACGGGACAAAGGAGTTGAAACTCATCGGTGGAAGACAAGATGTCTTCTTCCTGCCCAGCAATTACAAGCAATGTCAGAAGCAAAGACATGTCCTAGTAAAGGGGCAGAGGAAGAGGAGACAGGAGATTTCTTACAGACACCTCATTCTCATCACTGCCTCCTTTCCCTTCCTGTACAACATGGGCACCTGGCAGCACTTCATTTACAGATTTGCTAATAAGCCCAGCGGGCAGCCAGCTGGCAGCATTTCTCTTACAGAAGCTGAGAGCTGGGGGGGGGGCTGAAGAGCTTTAGGATATACCTGTGCGTGACCTTACACTGGCTTTGTGCTCTGCTGCCAAGAACCAGCATTTGATATGGGGCACCAAGTCAACAGCCTACCAAGGGCTGCTGGAAGGATGACTGACTCCTGGATTAACTGGGAAAGAAAGCAATTCTACCTGTAGATTTCCTGCTTTTGATGCTGGCAGCATTTTCATACTGCTTCATCAGAAGACCCTGCTCCAGGATGCAATCCTGCGTGTCTTCTTGTTTGCTTTTGGGTGAGAAAGAACAACCAACAAAGGGGAAAGACAGTTGTGGTAAAGCTTGCTGTGATCTTATCACTGATTCTTTCTAAGAACTTTAAAAAGGTTACTCAAAGGAAAAACACTGTCTGCAACATCCAGCAGCTGCCAAGCCATTCTCCACAAGTTCACAATAGAAAAAGTTCAGGCACCTGCAGAATCCAGCAGGGAATTCCAGCACAATGATTTTCTGTCCTATAAAGAGGAAGATGCCCCTATTTTTAAAGCAAAATTAGAAAACACTATTCAAATAAGGCCAAAATGAAACGCACTGTACACACTGCATTTTACATGTGAGAAAGGTTCTGGGGGAAAGTGCAAGAACTGCAGGCAAAAAAAAACAAAAAAATGTAAATAACAAAAGGTCATACAAAATATGTTAATGTCATGCAGAGCTAGCTTGTAGAGATGTCTTAAACACAATTATTATAGCATGAACTGACTGATTATTGCACCATAAAGAGCAGCCGCAAAAAAGAGATAAAATGTTCAAAATACAAAATGAAGCAGAATTTAAAATGCATCACTATCTTTCAGTCCTGAAAAACGCAGGCCAAGGGATGGACTCAGTCCAAGCCAGCTGTGAGAGTGCAGGGCTTAAGGTGAAGGAGGACAAAGTGAAACATCAAGAGAATGCACAGCTGGGGAGTAAAGATCGACTTCGTTAGCTGGTGTTGGTTGACAAGCAGCTCAATGCGAGCCAGCAATGTGCACTTGCAGCCCAGAAAGCCAACCGTGTCGTGGGCTGTATCAAAAGCAGCGTGGCCAGCAGGGTGAGGGAGGTGATTGTCCCCCTCTGCTCTGCTCTCCTCTCGTGAGATCCCACCTGGAATGGTGCCTTCAGCTCTCGGGCCCCCAGCACAAGAAGGACATGGATGTAAGTCCAGAGGAAGGCCACGAAGATGATCAAGGGGCTGGAGCACCTCTCCTATGAAGGAAAGGCTGAGGGAGCTGGGGTTGTTCAGCCTGGAGAAGAGAAGGCTCTGGGGAGGCCTTTACAGCAGCCTGCCAGTACCTAAAGGGGGCCTACAGGAAAGCTGGGGAGGGACTGTCAGGGGCTGTAGTAACAGGACAAGGAGTAATGGCTTTAAACTAAAAGAGGGGAGATTTAGATTAAATATAAGGAGGAAACTCTTCACTCAGAGGGTGGTGAGGCAGTGGAAAAGGCTGCCCAGAGCTGTGGATGCCCCATCCCTGGAGGTGTTCAAGGCCAGGCTGGATGGGGCTTTGCGCAACCTGGTCTGGTGGGAACCACATGACATTAAAAGTCCCTTCCAACCCAAACCATTCTGTGAGGAGGCAACTTAAATGCTTCATTTTATCTGCAAAAATATTCCAACAGAAAAAGAGACAGTGAAAAGAAATACACAGAAATTTATAAAAAGCTAAACACAGGGCTTCGGGTGAATATGACCAAAAACTACTACTATACAACAGTCAGTCTGCACATAAAGACCATAGAAGACAGAGGGGATACTCATCAGTATCTTAACTCTCAGTGTTAAACTGCATTATACTGTAAGAAAGAACAATCTAACTCCTTAGTAGTGATTTGAGACAAGCCTTGAGTACAGCAGCCCAAGACTGAATTTCAATGACTTTCATTTCTGATAATTCCAAACAGTTTAACTCAATGCCCAGAGCTTATAATTAAATTCATTACATAGGAAAAACACACTGCTAGATAATTAGGAAGTGATTTATAAGGGAAAATGAAGCTTTCTCCTTTCTGCTTACAGCAAAGTGAAAACCTAACCTACGTTACATTTTATAAACACTAATATTTTGCCAAGAGTGGAAGATGGGAAAGAATTAAGTTGTGCTTCATTAGCCACTCTTGTAAAGCAACTATTCAAACTCTAGGAAAGCTATAAGCTCTTTAGTCTCCATAGCAGAACTTTGTGCACACCTATAACATGAATAGTAATATATTAAAAGTTGCTCAGGAAGCAATGCAAAACCTTTGCATTCTGCAGTGCACCTATTTTGTATATGTTTTGTACAGACTGTGTAGGATACTGAATGTTTCAGACAACAAAATTGCTTATTAATAATGTTGGCAGCTCTGTGAAAGTTCCCCACCAATCTCTTGCTACAACCATGACTATTTTTCATGTATACTAAAAGCAAAACATGCTTTTGTCCAAAATAACCTCTTCCATGAACCAAATTTTTAAACATTAAAAGACGATGCTGGTGGCTGGAGGCTGTTGTTCCACAATGTTTTTATCACCATGAAATGCAAGTCCTACAAACAGGTGTGCCATCTCTAAAATAAATTACAGAAAAGGGACTCTTTGTTTAGGTAGACCTGCTATTCCAGGTGAGGAAAGCTAAATGCTGGAGTTCACAGCCTCACACAGCAACCGTTACGTGGTGGAGGAACAGAGAAAGAAAAAAAAATTGTTTAACATCCTGTTCACTTGTTCACAATGAGAATAGCTCAAGGTGGGGATTTGGTTGGGCTCTTGGCAGAGAGGAACCACGCCTTTCACTCGCCGATCACAGCCCAGGACTCCCACATCGGGTCAGCACAGACCCCAGCCCTGCTCGCTTGTTTTGCAGAGCAACCTCCCCGAGCACCAGCTGAATCAGCTTTTACAAGCCAATGCTGGAAAAACAGGTAAGGAGAACAATATAGAAGAGAGAAAAGGCACAGCAAGGAAAAATGAAAGGGGAAGTGGGGTAGAAAACCCCTTAACTTTACTGATGATCTGCTGCATGCACACGCTTGGCAGTTCACTCACAGTCCCCAGCACTGTAGGTTCAGATACAGCTGTCTCCTTCAAAGGAAGCACAGCACTAAAGCATACACATCACTCCAAAATGACCATTTTTCACACACTCTATATGGTGGCTAAAACCTGGTGAAATCCCCATGTTCTCACAAAGTGTGTCCCTGAGGGCTCAAATCTATATCTTAACAGCTTCTTAAATATCTATTTTGACAGGCAAAGCCAGTCCACACAAACACGTAGAGACCTGACCTGTACTACATGCAACTGACGCCTAGGTTTGTGCACCATTTGAGCCTGATGTGTATTTTGTAAAACCCAGAAGCATTTAGCAAGCACAACTGAAAATTCACGATAGCTTTGCAGTTACTCAACTAGAGCTTATACTTGAATACATTATCTAAATGAGCTCTGCACTGAAGGCAGAAGAAACAAGTCAATTAGGTGGTCAACTTCAAAAAAATGATAGAAAAACCTTTAGAAATAACATTAGCGATCCCTTCCTGTATCTTAATGCAAGCACTTAGCAGCGGTGATAGAGCAAGAAATCAATATAAAAGATAAAGAAGTATCAACGCATGTTATTTTTGTTCTGCAAGGCATTGTCAGGCTCACAGCTTGCCTTTGCTTGCTTCAAAGGCAGCTGATGATGGCTTTGAAAGGGCAGAAGAAAGGGTAACGAAGTTAAAGGTTTCGGGAACCTGCCAGGTAGAAGCAAAGCACTGAGTACTGCCTCAAAGACCTCTGGAGGTTTCAGGACTACTTGGGAACCTGATAAAGGCTGTAAAACCAGAAGACAGAGCTAGAGCCATGTGAAGTCTCACCACAAGGGGTACGACACCACCATCGGCTCTAAAAATGGCTTATTTCTCTGCCAAATTCTTACATATAAACAGCTATTGCATTACCAGGGCAATAATCTACACCAAAATCCAGTAACTTTTCTGGGACAACTCTATTTCTTTTTTCCCCTTTTTTCCCCTCCGTTTGGAAAGACAACAGGCAGGGCTTCCCAAACGTAGCAGGAGTAGGAGTAAGACCTTATCGACTTGCCTGGTGTCTTCTCCCTCCATCACCAGGTATTGGGTCTGCCACCCCATATATCGCTAGTGCTCCCCTATGGTTATGTTTCCCATACCCCTTATGCTACCTTTTAAGAAAGTGATGGGCATGCTTGCCCAGAATTTCACCGTAAACATTGACTACCCTGCAACTGACACAGCATTATTAGCATGTGCACAAAAACACAAGCATAACTCCTGTAGTGGCCTCCAAAGCCAAATCCAGCTTCATGTCCCTCTACCCACAGTTGTCCTACAACTACCACATAATGAATAAACTGAACGTACATGCATTTAGCTAAGTGCAAGAGCCACACAAAAACTGCCATGTGAGTTAAACTTCAGCAGGCAGGAAGGTTTCTCAAGTTTCTTTTTCTAAAGGGCAGGGTTAAGCACCGCAGAATGTCACCCTGCGAACTGGTTAACGGTTTAATTATTGTTATTTAAGTCAGAGGTTCTCCCTACTGTTTGGCGAGGAGATGGAGATCATCAGCACTTCTAAAAGCCAGCTGGGAACAAGGAATAATCCTTCAGGAAAAGGTTAACAGAAGCTTTCTGATTAAATTGCATGCATAGAAATAACATGCCCAAGGGGAAGCCTACAAAGATCACGGTACAAAGATTTACAGTTTCCCAGATCTTGACTGAAACCAGAGCTGAGGACACAGGACCAACACATGACCCACACCCCTATGCTCCAGTAAGTCTACTGATAGTTGACAAAGTAGCCAAAAACCTACAAGCAGATATTTTTGCCCATTTCTTACAGCTTCAAAACCTGGTTTGCCCCTACCTAAGTACAAATACCACGGTTTGAGTTTATTTTGCAGGCTGGTGGCAGGTAGTGCTTGCTGGAATAGCCTCAGAGTTGGTGGAGGAGCTCTTCCACCAGGCCATGGTCTGCTCCAAGCCTGCCAAACCCACACCAGTGCCTGTAGGGCACCCAAGGGATGACAGCATCTCCCCGTCACCAGCCTGAGCCAGGGACCCCTTTGGCAGAGGGGCAAAGACTGCCTTCGTCTTCCAGGCTCCCCGGCAGGTTTGTAACAGTATTAACAAAACAAACAAACAAGCATGGGCACAACGGGCAGCAATGCAAATATGCATGTTTATGAATTAATTAAACTTATAGAATACTGTGATGTGTATTAGGTCTCATAAGCCTTAAGGCAATATTCTGCAATTTTGTACCTGCTAGTTTTGGTCTGTCATGGGTAACATCCCTAGGAATTGTGACACCAACAGAAACATCTATCAGCACACGCATTCCTCAAAAACTTGCGTGTTATTTGAACTCAAGCCCATCTCCTTCGCTTTACAGCAGAGCCCTCAGCCTGTGCATGAGAAGAGAGCCCTTATCCTCCAGTCACAGCAAATACAGCTGGCAAGAAGAATAACAGTTTTCTCAAGGTCACGAGAAGGAGAGAGAGAGAGGAGCACTTTGAAGCGATAGCAGAAGGGGAATAGTCACTTTGTTTAAACGACTGGCCACAGACCCTCAAGGATGCGATTGCGTAGGAATCACAGTGCACGGCAGAATTTAGAACTGCAGGAAAGATAAGTTTATTCCATGTCTGTTCTTGCTTTTCACAAGCAAGTCTTGTTTCCCGAAAATATTATTACAACTTAGTGTGTTTAGTCATCGCCCAAAAAACATCCCACTTGGCAGACAAATGTTCAGCACGGAGCCTTAACACAGAGGTCAATTAAATCCAGACAGCTGTAGTATAAATATAAGTTCCTCAAAGGTTTTTATATTTCTACCTCCTCGATATGCCCTCGATAATGACCTCGATATGGTCATTAAAGAAGCTATCACTACCGAAGCATAACCTATACAGCTAATAATGCTTTAATAGGGGCATGCAAAACATCAGATGCAATGGGATGATGCTGAGACCCGATCCCAGTTTACATTAGTGAGTTCAGCAGAAGCAGGGTGATTCATTTCTTCCTGGAGAAGTGACAACTACATCTAGCAGCCTGCATCCGTAAAAACTGTACACCTGGTGAGGGAATTTATTAGACTGCCATTGTGCTTTCCAAATGCTCGACACTTTGTGCTTCGCGTGAGTCAACCATTTGATCGAGGAAATTAAGTAATTCTTCAGCGCACAGACCGCGCTGGGAAAGCGTTCACAAAGCGCATACTTTGGACAAGTTTGTTCCTGTGCTCTTATTTACCCCATCAGATAACCCGTCCTAAACAACACACAAACAGGGAAACCAAGGCAGTAAACTTCAGGGAGTAAAACTAATCTGAGCAGAGTCACTGCACACATAGTCCATAGCCAGTCTGGTGGCAGGTAGTGCTTGCTGGAATAGCCTCAGAGTTGGTGGAGGGGCTCTTCCACCAGGCCGTGGTGGAAGAGGCATCTTGGTAGAGAGGCATAAGAGGCATCTTGGTAGACAAAAACACGGTGGCAGCCACCTGAGCACGGCACCCGAACAGCACTCGGCAAAGCAGCTGAGCTGGAAGCCAGCTTCCAAACAGACCAGCTTCGACGCAATTCCGTAATTATTCTCTTCATTTGCCTGCACGTGATCGGACGCGTGTGATCTTTAAGGGGAAAAGCGTTTCTGACGCTAGCATGCAGAAGCCCTTTGGACTGCAGGAACAGCGCGTTTGGGAATCACAACACAAATCAGAGAGTACACGGCAGATGACAGGACAGCCACAGATTACAAGGCTTGTTGTCAGTTTTGTGCAGTGTTTTGAAGCCTGAAAGGCATACAGTAAGCATCATTTTCTTAAGTCGAACGGCTTAAAAGCATGTGTTGCATCCTGGAAGGATATAATCTTGCAGTTTACAGACAGGAGGATGTTGCTGCGAAGTTTAGGCCAGCAGCCTCAAAGCACTCACATGTTTAAACAGCTTTAGGGATCTCGCTATGAGACTAATTTCAGACACTGGAATGAAAGAGGACCAAGATTAAGAGGACAAAACAGGCAAGTTGTTTGGCTGCTCGGGGGAGAGGTTATGGCAAAAAGCACCAGAATAAATACGCGCCTCCATGACCTCTGCAAAGAGCTGGCAAACCTAAAGAGGAACTTCAGTACCTCAGAACAGGCACAGGGTCAGCTCGTGCACGGCCTCAAAGCAGCACGGCGCTCACAGGAGAAGGGAAGTAAAGCAAGAAACGAGACGCAGAAGTATTTCCCTGGAGGTGTTCAAGGCCAGGCTGGATGGGGCTTTGGGCAACCAGGCCTGGTGGGAGGTGTCCGTGCCATGGCACGGGGTTGGAGCTGGGTGGCCCTGGCTCCTCAGCAGCGAGGCAGCACCCCGGCCTCTGCGACAAACCCTCACCACGGGCAGTAAGGAGCCCACCAGGACCCTGACTGCTCCTAAGGGCTCTTCAGGTCTTCTCACAAAATATTTCCCTTAGGTGATGCACAGATGGCATTAATCGGGACCATCGAGACCACCAGGCAGGGGAAGGCAAAGGCAGCGAGTGCTTTAACCTGGCGAGAGCTCCTCTACTTGAGCACTGCCTCTGCACGGGTGGGTTTTTGAGCTCTGCAGCAACACAAGTGTTTCATGTTGCAATGCCTGTGGCCCAGAAATGAGGAAGGTAAAGGAACCAGGTCTGCTTGTTGTGTGAAAGCATTTAACCAGTTATCAACTGAGCAAAACATACAAAGACCACACTCCTACCCAGGCAGCTCTGATGCACTCACAGCACTGGGCTTTCCACCTGTCACCACCCAAAAGGGAACACCACAGGCAGTTTGGAAACCTGAAACGTTCCGTTCTGCAACCAAAATACCAGAATTTTCACACACATTTCCAAAAATCTGCTCCCAGTGAGCTGCAAAATGAGCAATTCAAGTTAGTGCCCAGCAGCCTGCCGAACGTGCGGTGTTATTTCCACCTGACACATTTACACGTTTTGTTGTCCTGCTGAGGGCACCTTCTCTAAGATAATTCCTCTTGTAAGCAACGTAAAAGGAAGGTCAGCAGGAAAAGAAGAGATAAGAGGAGAGAATTCAAAATATTTTATTTCAGCTCCCACTGCACTAAGGGCGAGGAATGCAGCAGGAGGAATTCTTGCTGAGAGACGTGAAGGCAACAACAACTTACTAAAAATACTGCACTGAGCATACCCAGAGGCCAGTCAGAGAGCACATCAGCTAAAAAACCCTACGGATGCCGTGCTTACACTGCAAATACACATACATCGAGATACTTCATCTACAGCTGCTATGTAAAATACCCCGAACTACACGAAGTGCAATTGCCTTTTACAAGGGACACGTGCTTCCAGCAGGCATCGCTGGTGCTGTTTGCAAGGCATCCAGCCCAGAACCCACAATTCTGGCATTGTTTTGGGGCCACGAGCCCCATTGGTGGGTGTCACTGAGGACAAGCCCATTGCTGACCTCGGTGGTCCCTTTTTCACCTCCCTCGGCTCCTGGGGAGCTGGAAGGGGACTCCCACCGAGCTGACCCCCGCCAGCTACAGGCACCGGAGGTTTTGAAGGGAAATCCTCGCTCTGTGCACACAAACACCCCAAAAGACACAACCACGCTGGGGCCATCCCCAGCCAGCTGCGTGCTGAGCTCGAGCCCCGGCGAACACCACCACCACCACGTCCCCCTCACCCTGGGAGCGACCTGACCCCAAACTTTGCCCCAGAGCCCTGGCAGGAGCAGCCCTGCGCGCTCACCCGCTCCGTCTCCAGCCGCAGGGCGTGCTGCCACCGCACAGCGCGGGTTGCCGAGGCTTCCTGTCCGGAAGCATCCTCCATGCAGCAGCACCCGCTGCTTCGGGGGCTCCTTCCCTTCCCCGCCACTTCTTAGCCTCCTACCCCCCAGCACCAGCACCAGCACCCGCACCCCACTCGGGGTTTTCCCCCGCTCCCCACGGCACGGGATGCTCGGAGCCACGCTCAAGCCACATGGGGAGCTTGGAGGCCGTGTGTCCGTGCATCCGCCCGTGTCCGTGCATCCGTCCGTGTCCGTGTGTCCGTCCGTGTCCGTGTGTCCGTCCGTGTCCGTGTGTCCTTCCCACGGGCCAGCCCGTGGGAAGACACGCGTGGAGAGGTTATAGGGACAAGCGGAACTCCCCCCCCTTCCCGCGCGCGTCTTCTTAATTTTTTTTTCCTTTTTTTTCATGCCCCCCCCCCCCCCCCCCCCAAGGACTTCCCGTGCCCGGGCAAGGCGCAGCCCCAAGTTGGGAGATGCGGTAGCCATGGCGATGCGGGATTGCATCATGCTCCCCAAGCTGTCTATGGGGGGACGCCCCCGGCTGTCCCCCCCGCGCCCCATCCCCGTCCCAAACCCCAAACCCACCCCAAAACACCCCAAAACCCCGTGCCCCCCCCCACCCCCGGGCCGTACCTGGGGCGCGGGCGGCACCGGCCGGCACTGGGCGCGCTGCGGGGCCGGGGGGCGGGGCCGGGGGCGGGGCTTGAGCGGGGAGGCCCCGCCCCCGAGCCGCCCGTGGGCTGACTGTGACGTCACGGTGGTGCGGGTGGGGAGAGGGATGCGAGGGGGCGGGCGGGGAGGGAGGGGGGTGCGCTATGACGTCATGGGCGGCGGGGGGCCAATCGGGCGGCGGTGGAAGGTTCGGGAGAGGTTTGGGACCCTCCCGGCCACGCCCCCGGCGGTTGGCGCCGAACCGGGACGAGACGGACGGCCCCGAACGGCCCCGAACGGCCCCGAACGGCCCCGAACCGCCCCGCGTGTGGCGGAGGGGAGGGCAGCCCCGGGGGCTGCGGGGACAAAATGGAGCCCGCAGCCCCCATCTTACCCTCGTCCCCCACGTCTGCCTCTCTTAGGCTGGCCCTCATGCCCTCGTGCCAGAAAATGACCTTTTTTTTTTTTTTTTTTTTTTAAGAGTTTGTTCCGTCTGTTTGCCAAATAAACGGAAACGTTGCCTAAGTTTTCTGTCTGAAATCGAGGGGGTGCTTCCTTGCTGTGAGGTGACAGCACTGGGACAGGCTGCCCAGAGGGGCTGTGGGGTCTCCTCTGGAGATAACCCAAACCGCCTGGGTGCCGTCCTATGTGACGTGCCCTGGGGGATCCTGCGCGGCTGGGGTTGGACTGGGTGGTCTCCAGAGGACCCTGCCAACCCCGGCCATGCTGTGAAATGAAGAGCAGCCCTGCTTCGCGAAGGAGGGGAGTGCAGCCGCAATTTGCCCGAGCTGTAGGCAAAGCCAAGTGTCCGTGCTCAATGGGCAGCAGCAAACGGCACGGCTAGCAGGTTTAGAAAGCCGCAGGAGCAGGGAGGTGCTGAACTTCTCTGGCTGTACAGAGGCCAGGCAGGTGAAGCCACCGAGGCTAACCGTGCCAGCCCGATATCCTACAATATCCCTTCCGTCCTGTAATAATTCACCGTTGCTTTGTCTGTGCCCATTTGGCCTAAGCGGCGTGTTGCAACCTGACCTGGTTTGAGTTCACACTACCAAGAGTTCCTAAGGGTGATGTTCTTGTTGTAAACAGGCAACATCATTACAGCTTGTTTGCCCAGTGCAATCAGAAAAACAAACAAAACCCAAACAAATAAAAACCTTTCTTTAATATTGGAACAGGAAAAAAAAATCTTTTTCCAAATATCTTTCTCCAAATTGGTCGTCAGGGCCGCACCACAGTGTCACCTTACTTCTTGACCACAGTAGGATGTTAAAAGTATTTGGTTTTAAAGCCCAAGTTTCCCCTGTCCCTTGCTCTTTGAAGGAACAGCCCCCCATATGCTTATTTTGTGTGTGATTTGAGACTCTGTAACAGTTTTCAGTAAGGTGTGAGCATTCATTTAACACTTTTGTAAATTCAATTCATTTTCATAATTTAATTCATTTAACGCTTTCGTAAAAAACATGTAAGCTAGCATGACTCCCAAATGAGTACAGCCTTCCAGAGACCCCTTGCCCAAGTCTGCGTTTTGGATGCTACAGAAGCATTCCATCTGCTTTGAGGGGAGACCCTGTGATCCCTCCTGTCTTGCTGGCAGCAAAGTTAATGGAATGCAGTGCAAGTCCCCTTGTTTCTCACTTTCTCACTAGCGAGCTAAAATGTCATGCACTTGTGTGAAACGTGACCAACGTTAGGTCTTTTCACATCTGTAAATCCGAACTTGACTTTGAAATGTACTTTAAATAAAGTTGCTTCCCAACAGGCGTACCCATTTTTTTTCCATGGTTTATTGATGAGATATGATTGCACCGAGTGTTACTTTCACAGCCAAAACAGCTTTCTAAATCCGGAAGAGGCTTAAATAATTAAGACTCAATCTGGTAGCTTAAAAATAAAAACTGACAGCCCCTGCAACTTCAGATGCAAGAAGGGACGGAGCAGAGCGAAGGGAACAGAGTGTAGGGCTGGTAGTGGCTGGAAGGCGAGCGGTTTCCTGGGCAGGAGAGGGACGTGCTGCTGGCTGCCTCCCTCGTGCCTGCGACGTGACCTGCTTCTGCCTGCACGGTGACAAGCGGCAGGGGACACGCTGGCTTTGGCTCCCTCTGACTCAGAGCACGCTCTTGTCCCTTGGACTTGTAACGTGAGCGGTGTTCTGTACACCTGCAGAGCCTCGGTGGTTTCCTTCAGTCGAGCAGCGGGCACTGGAGAAGAGAGATTTACTGACGGGGGCAGAGGAAAGCTGGGGAGTTTTGGCTTCACCCACACGGCACCAGCTCCCCGAGCTGGTGTTTCTTTTCCTCTCCTGACCTCTCTGAAGTGCTCGTGTTCTTATCAGTCAGAAAATGAGAGCGAGGTCACGCCATGGGAAATCTTGTTTCAGAATTACCCAGTCAGGAGAACTCTGAGTAAACAAAGGGGTTGTTTGTTCATGCTTGTTTAAAGAGTTAAAATTTTGCTGAATAGTTTTGGCACCGAGCATTTGGCACCTGATGAGGGGTAGGGGCAGGCCAATGTCATTCTGGGCTGCAGATCTACTGAGTCTTGGTCTTCCAAGTGCTTTGTTGGAGCATCTGCAAGGTTTTCACAAGTGAGTGTTGCTGTTGGCCTCACCACCGAGTGCCGACGAAGTGCTGTCAGTATGTTTGCTCAGGATGGGCTTCAGAGACCTCGCTATCAGAGTGGGATCGATGAAGCTGGAGGTCAGAACGGGGCCAATTAAACATTATCAGGGATTTAGACCCAAAGATTGCCAGGACAAGTTTAAAATAAATTATGCCTTGCATTTTGATAAAATTATTAATCCAGAGGTCTCTGACTCTGATTTACACGCCTCTCATGACTATCGTAATCCTGCTTTTCAAGAGGGAGAAGAGAAGAGGCAGAATGCCGAGCACGAGTGGCCTAGCCTAGGTAGCAGCAGCAGAGATGGCGAGGCCTCAGGAGACACGGTTGTCCTCACTAAGTCAACTTCTCCTTACGCAATGGTTAGCAAAGGGAACTGGTTAAATAGCTGCTAGTGTTTGAGAATCCAGATAGGAGGACAACAGCTGGAACAACTGAAAGTAGAATTGAGAGTCACTGGGGGCTCTAGCGCAGGAGAAGGAGTTTGGAGTAGAAGATCTATCAGTGTGAGGTTTGAAATCAGCATGGATAAAGTGATGGAAGTGTGCAGTGCAGGGAAACGAGCCTAAATTTCATTATTTGGAGGGGCAGGTGATTAACTTGACCTTTTCTTTTTGAAAAATCAATTAGAAATCCTGCCTGTGCCTATTTAGTAGTGCTTCATCATCCACACTGTAATGAATAGTTCTTTTTTTTTTTTTTTTTTTTTTTTGATTAGAAACAAATTAATCCAGTTTTTCTAGAAATGAACAAATTGATTTGGATAAACAACGGTTGCTTGCGACTCAGTCATCTCAACACAAATCCTCAGCGCTGCTTGGGTTTGCCTTGGCTTCTGTCCAGGCCGACTGTGGCAGTCCCATGTTCTTTATCAGTGAGATAAGTGGGTATGATTATTGTTCCCTTTAAACCAAACACAGGACTAAAGTATCAGGCCTGAAATTTCAGTATCTCTCTGCTTAGAAGATGGCATTTTCTTCTTCTGTGTGAAGCACAGGTGCTTTATGCTGTTTGTAAAACTGGGTCTAACTCTCTCAATTGCTTGATCCTTGTGGAAGAGGCTCGTGGCCAAGGTTTTCTTGATAATTTCGTACCGGCAGGTATTGTTAACAAGTGGCTGGGTGAAGCTGTTGTTTTCATATTTGAGCACAACGCTGGTGTGAACACACTCACTATTCTGAGGATGATGGTGTTACAAACTGTCATTAACTTCTGAGAACTTCTGCTATCTGCCATCAAGGGTAAAACTCTCACGCTGGACTGGAGGCAGGATTTTGCCCCAGCGTTCCTAATCCAATTTCACGCGTTTCACATTAACAAGTTACATTCCTGCATTTCCTCTTCCTCTCCTTACATCTGCCTTCAGCGTGCAGTGCTGTAGGCAAACGATTATTTCCTAAGACCGCATCCACTCACCAGACTTGCAGTGTATTTGAAGAGCCAGGTTTACCCCAGAGGCAGAACAGATGGTGTCCTGCGATAGCAACACGATTTACTTCTAACCAAACAGAACACAGGTCAAATAATTGCAAACTTTTCTCTGCCATTGTTGCTAGCATGTTTTTCTGTCCCACGATGCTGCTTGTCATCTCAGAGAGAAAACCTGATGAAAATCCACCCATGTTATCTTTGTTGCTTGGGATATGTTCGTTTTTATTTGGTGTCGTTAATTGGCTGCTGAGCTTTGATTGCCCTGAGCTTAGAAAATAACAAGCCCTGGGAATCTTGCTGCTATGTACCAGCTGGTTGCCCCCCCAGCACTGAGAGATAGCTGGCACCGGCAGCTGCTGGGGCTGCTAATAGCAGACACACGGGGAGAATTAAAAGGTGTTTCTGGTGAGCAAGTAATAACGGAGCAGGTAGTTTCAAAAGAGGCAGGAAGATAAAGCATGAGAGAAAAATAGTCACTCAGCCAGGGGCACACGTACTCAGCTAGCCCACGTAGGTAGTGCCCACGCTCCTCCTTGTTAGCATGTGTTACAACTGACGGTCAGGGACATCTAATTTTCAACACCGTGCTCAAACTGTACCTCTTTCTGAGGCAAACCCAGTCTCTTAGCCACTCAGCTTAACCCATAAGCGCTGGTTGATGCAGGGAAGGGGCTGTAAGGATCATTTCAGCCCCGAGGCAGGGGCCGTGGCCAGAACTCTCTATACTCTGTCCCACTGGCCTCGGTCTGGCCCCAGAAAGCCCTGGAAGCCTGGCCCTGCTGTCCTGCCGTATTCTGGGTATTCCCCTCACGATTTGTGCACATCAGCAGTTAAGATTAGAAGCTCTTCAAGGGAGAAAGTGTATTGTGACCTCATCTAGAAAGCTGCCAAAGAGTGATGTTACAAGAGCTAATGGTAATCATAGCAGGGTAATTAGAACTGGAATCAAAGTATAAACTGCATTATTTTGCATTAGTAATTGGATGCCTGCTCCCTGACTACTCCTTTTATGGTGCCTTTTTGTTGACTTACTGTAGGGATTGCAACTTCTAATCCTTCCAAACAACATTCATTGTTCCAAAACAACATCATAGACCTATCTTTGTCCACTGCAGCCTGTCACCAATTTTCTGCTTTATCTTTTATTGCTGTCCCGACTCAAAACTAGTGGGAATGGCATTTGGACCTGTTACATCACTCAGCAGAAAGAGCTGGTAGGAGCACACCACTGTATTTCCATTAAGACTATTAGATGTTCTGGTTTGGGAAAGCAGTTAAAGACAGCATTTGTTTTTTGGGAGAAAAAAATATGAATGTAACTTTCTGTTAGGTTTTCTAATAGATGGCTGTAGGCTAATGTAGCTTTGTATAAGGAATAAAGGAATGAAAGAGTGAAGGACAGAGAATAAATAAGAGGACAAGGAGGAGAACCAGGTTGTCCTCACTGCTGAAATAAGGTTGGTGCAGAATTTGATACATTTACTGTACAATACACCTATTTGCCCCCAAGCTCCATGTTTTTTTTTTTTCTTTTTCTTTTCTTTTTTTTTTTTTTCTTTTTCTTTTTTCTTTTTTCCCTGCCTCGGAAAAGGGAGATTGCCAAAGGTTTAAAACATGCACTCTTTAACTACTGGGTATTAGCTGGAACACTTGCTTTACAGAGAGCACTGGCAGTCAGCAGCGGTGCTGGTTCTCAGCACTGTGCTCCCACATAACCTCAACTGAAAAACACTGGCAGCTATTCATCAGGGGAGATGCGATCCCTCTTCATGTGCCATGTTCCCTGTCCACTCCTCTTTAATCACAGCCAGCATAAGCCGTTTGAGATAATTTTGTTGTTGAGAGAGAACACTGTCCCACTGCTTAGAGCTAACTGTAAGTCATCCTGTCTTAATGCAAAAACAACGGGGAAAGGATTTTTGTAAATACCCTGATTTATCTAGAAGCATGTCCATAAATCTGAATGGTTGTCGTTCTTTGCTGGAATCGTGCAAGTATTAAATCTATTCACACTGCCTTGTGGCTTCACTTTGTGCCACCAACTCTTGCCTGAACAGTCAGTGTAGTCACTAAGTCATTGAGGAAGCTGTTTCCCAACAGAGCACTCGGGTCCTGCTGTAGATCCTCTCCTTTTTCTCCTTTTTTTTTTTTTTTTTTTTTTTTTTTTTTGTGTGTGTGTGTGTTTACAAAGGATATTTTCAAGAAAACCATTATATCTGGACGTTTGTCCTGAATGAAACCTATTGCAAGTGATTTTAACAGTCTGTGTTATTCCAGGATCCCTGTCTGTGCAGCCCAGCTTGAAGCCTCCCTTCCTGGCTGCAAGATAGTGAGGCTTCAGTATGCAAAGCTGAGCCCTCCCCTGCAGATCTTCTCCCCAGGAGCTGAGTTCACTGCAAATCCAACGTGCTGTCTCTGGTGCTTGCCCAGCCTACGTATTAAGGCGAGGGTAACTGTTTTCCCCAATATAAGTTGTTCAGGTATCTTTTTCCCACTTGCAAGCATTGCTTCAGTTCTGAAGCAGAAGCTGCCTTTGCCCTGCAGTCTCTGCAGCCTTCTTGGGACCTTCACTCACATAGCCTGGGAAGAAGAAAGGCTGGGAATATATTTTACAGGCAATTACCAAAAAGCACCAAGGTAAAGCTTAACCATACAAAATAACCGATATTTTAGTTTTTTTTATGTTCGCATTGGTCATGGTAGGCTGCAGAGAGTCCACTCTGAAACACTGAAAACTCAATCACCCAAAACAGTGGAGAACTGTGAAAGGTCAGGCCTCTGAGTGTGCTGCCTGACAGCAAATTACCAGCAGTCGGGAATAATCCCTGGTGAAAGATAGGGCCACAAATCCATGTCAGCTTTTGTACAGGCGATACTTTACCCTAAGTTTTCTTTTTGTTAAATGAAACGTAGTTTGGCTTTCCTTGTGGGTGATAGTATGAATCATGAATGGCTTGGATTGGAAGGGACATCTAAAGACCATCTAGTCCAACCCCTCCACCAGGGGCAGAAGGAAGGGTGGTTTGCTTTTCTCTCCTAGGAATCAGTGCTGCATTTTTTTTTCCAGATGTGAACAATAATGGATATAAGTAGACAGTGAGATAAATAACAGTGGGTATTCATCTCTTTCTCCCTCACCCTTTACCTTGTTTGACTGCTTTAGACTCTAAACTCCTCAGGGTAGGGATGGTCTCCTACTATGTGTGTGTAGAGAGGACCCTGATTCTTCAGGAGATAGGTGAAAGGTATAAAGGTGTTGCACCCCCACTGGAGTCATTTGGTTAACGACCCAAGGAGCATTAAGGGAATAGTCCTGGAGGCTCTCCAGAGAGGCATCACAGACTCATCACAAGGTCGTAAGTAAGCAAAGGTCTTCAAGCTGATCTAATCCATTCCCTCACCCTTAAGCACTGTGAGATTTTCTTGAGTACAGCTGAAGATACTAAACTCTCCCTGCTGTGCTGGGTTAGCAGCCAAAATGAACGTCCCTCCTCACAGAGGTTACCACGTCCAAGGTTTACAGGTTGAGACTGAGACTGCCAGCCAAGGCCCTGCCTGTGTTGGTCAGAAGGAGGTCCTCATAAAGAAGAAGTTTTCCCTTCAAACAGAGGCTGTTGTTCCAGGGGGAATTGTGCCTCGGGTACAGAATTTGGCCTATAATCTTAATTCCCATTTCCTGCTTACATTTTTTTTTTTTTGCATTTATAAAATTTCCAAGATGTTTTCTGCTGAAACCTGTTTATTTGTCTGCTTCAAATTTTATTTCCAGTCCTTTGACACAGATCTCATAATTATCAGTTGTTTTTTTGTTTTTGTTTTTGTTTTTTTTTTGAAATATATATATATATTTTAAAGGCAATAGGAGCAGAAACTGTAAGTGAATGACATGATTGCTTGATTATCACACTATGCACTAGCCTGTCACATTACATATGAGCAGACACTTTAAGAAAATACTGGGATTATAAAACCAACTTCTTTCTTTCTTGTCTGTCTTTCTTTCTTGTCTGTCTTTCTTTTCTTGTCTGTCTTTCTTTCTTTCTTTTCTTGTCTGTCTTTCTTTTCTTGTCTGTCTTTATTTCTCTTGCATAACTTCAATTTAAATGAGTCAAGTTCCTCTTTTTAAGACAGTTTTGTCTCTTACATTTAACACTAATGTTTCCAGTGATTTCTGTGGTAAAAGATTCTATTTCTAAATTTGATCTCGTTTTCTGGTTTGCTTTATCAGTGTCTAATATCTGTATTGTTATTATTTGCTAACTTTAAATACCAAATTTTTATCTAATCAATTTTAGAGAAAATCTGTGTTGTATACAATTCTTGAAATTGCCTTTTTCTCATTCAAAAGGAAGAGATTCAATATGATTGTTCTATTATCTGTTTTTATTATTATTGGAGTAATTTTATGCACTGATTTTTTCTAAAATCGAAAGCTGTAGCGATATATATCCAACCTCAGATTATGTTTGTGTTTTGAAACAGAAAACAGAAGGTGCTTTCAGTACTCTGAAAAATTGACCAAAAAAAAACAGATATATTGAAATCAGCAGTCTATTTGAATTTTGCAGCAGTGCAAGGCAAATAACTTGCATTAAGTGTAAGTAACTCCTGCAGAATGACATTGTAGGCTCTCTGAAGTTTATTTTTCTCAAGTTTCATGTTGTTTATTAAAATAAGAAAGAAATTCAGTATTTTTACATCTACTTCTCTTCAGCTCTGCAATCCCAGACTTTATGAGACCTCAGCTCTTGTCAGCCTTAAGTCATCCTTGATTTAACTTATTCCATTAAAACCTGGTAAGGAACAAACATTTCTGAGCAGTCGCTGTGGCTCCAGCCACAGTGTGGGTGGGAATTGTTGCTCTGGGATGTCCCCAGACTCCTTCATCTCCAGAAGGGCTTCTCTGTGTCAGAGGGAAACAGCTGGAACGCAGAAACTCCATGTTACTGACATTTAGGGAGTTACCAGGCATCACTTCAGCCATGGAAATAAACTGTTTGTACTCTCACTTCCTGTTGGAAACGAGACATAAAGTATATAGCATCAATCTCCACAGGTTGAAGCTGGCAGGCATTGCTCTTGCTGTGGCCCAAGCTTTTAGCTACTGCTCGTGCACAGGAACTTGTTCAGCTGCAGGGACTCAATTAGGTGTCTGAGCACTTACATACATTTTAAATACAACTGAATTAGCACTCTGTATACCAAGGACACTTAGGGTTGCTAACAGCTCTTCTTGGCACCAGAAGCTCCTCTAGGCATATATATGAGTGCCTCCATACTTGTAATTATAGTATCACTACCGACATGCTATAATTAGACAAGTTAAAAATCGCCTGAACTCCTACTTATTGGTGAAGTGTGCTAAATTCCAGATGCAGTTGTTGCTGAGAAAAACCACTCTGAAGCTTTAACTTAGCATAGGCGGTATCCTCACACCCTCCTCACCTTTCACTTGAATGGAGCTTTTTGTGTGGACTTAACCTGCATGAATGGTCACTGTAAAAAGCTCTTCTCGTCTTTTTGTTATATACCAGGAGAAGCATTACAAGCTCAATGGAGTGTATTAAAAAAATAATAATAATACTGTTTTATGTATAGACACCTACCAGCCTTAAGGGTCAGGATTTTATATTATTATTACAGCAGCTTCACACGCACGCACTCACTGAATATGTTTATCTTCTGTGATGAGCACTGCACAGAGCATCCTCTGAAACACGGGAGGAATAATCAGTTCATCCCTTTATTCTGTGCGAGGACTCTGTGCTCCTCGTCCTTTACCTCTTGCACATAGCAGGTGCATGCTCTGCACAGCATGAACAGAGGTTCTAGCTTTGAACTGCTGCCAAATTCAATACACTGTCAGCTTCAATATATCTTGCTTTCTTCAACCTACTTTTATGAGGAAAAAAAAGCATCACCAAAGCCTATTTGCTTTTTGCTACAAACTGCTCCTCCTCGTATCATCTTGACAAGGTAGCTGCCTTGTTACATCCCTTGTATGGATCATTGATCGTGTCTCTTTCTATAAACATCACATTTTCACTCCAGCTCTGTTGTTGGAGCACCAACCCTACAGGAAAGGCAGCTCGGAGTTTCTACTTCTGGCCCAGTTCTCACTGCAGCAGCAGTGAATGCATCGTCAAAGGCTCTCATCAGAAATCCCCATTCCTCAAATAGTTTCTTATTTGTCTCTTAGCTCTTGGCAGGTTTTCGGCTTCCACCCACATGGTGAAGGCTTGTCTAATAATGGCAACAGCACGAAACCCATTAAGATCAGAATTACAAGCTAACTGAGCGTTAACTCCCTCTTTTGATAATGGAGGGTTGTCTTCTTTAAGGGAAGTAGGAAAGTGCATCATTTTGGTTTAATAACAGTAGGACTGGCTCCAGACATTTGAGCAGTAGCGTGTGTGGCCCTGTGAGTGCCTGAGCACCAAGTCAGAGAGCTCTTCCTCAGCTGTGTTTGCAACGTGCTTGGTGCAGTGAGTGAGGCTTTGCTCCCTCTCTGGGGAGCTCCCCTGGGCCACGGCCTGAGGGCAGGGCTGTTCTCTGCCCAGCTGCTTCCAGCAGATAGCTTTGTTATACTCAGACCTTGCATTTATTTCAAGATACAGCACTCTTCTTTCCTCTGCCCTTTCCTCAGCCCTAATTTCTGCCAGACCGACTGGAAAGTCGCAGTCACTTGATCCCACCTGGGGTGATGGTTCTGACAAGGAGGCCTAGCGTTCCCACTGCAGAAGTGCTGGCTAGAAGTCATCACTTTTATTATTTAAGCAGAGATGCTCAAGCTCCAGTGCCTGGTTACCATTTCTGGCACAGCTTAATTAAATGAATAGGCATAGTCCTTAACGTGGCCATGTGACTGATCAGCGAACTCCTACGACAAAGGAAGGCTCGGAGGAAGTAGGCAAGGATGATGTTCTTATGAAGCTCAGGAAGGAATGTAGAAAGTGACCACAATTATTGTAAAGGAAGACAAACTTATCTCAACCCAAGTGGACCGGAAGATGATCATTGTTGCAGATAATCAGCTCTATCAGTTGGGTGGATCAACTGGTTGTATAAATAGCCTAAATTCCCTAAAATGGTCAACAGAAAGTATCTTTGTAAGCCAGCCAGGCCAACATGGGGGAAGTGTACATGCGGCTCAGAACAACATGGGGTATAAACATTGAATAATCATCAAAATGAGCTTTGAAGAGAACAGGCTTCAGCTGGGTTCAACCCACCTGTCCCTTCAAGGCAACTGGGAATGCACAGCATTGTGATGGTGTACATGTAGACACCAGTAATAGCAGTCATGTTTGTATAATGAATCAACTGTATATTGCAACTGCTGTATTGTACTTGTGTTGTGATTTCAGTATATTGGTGCCTCACTCTGGTAACTCAAAATCCTGTGTAATGTCAAGTATCTTCAAATAAGTAAATTTGATATTAAAACATTACACCCTGCTCACATGGAATATCTAAAAGAACTTGTTCAAAGAGTAATGGGCTCTGGCAGGCTTCATGAACACTGATGTGGGTGCAAGGGAGAGGATGGGAATGAGAGCTGGGAGCAGGGCAAAACCACCCCTTTCTGCTCCAGTGAGTACTTATTCAGAACTATCAGACCATGGTACTACAGCGTCAGTTGTCACTGAGGACAGATGTGGGGACAGATGTGGGTGCTGTGGTGCTTACCGCAATGTGCTCCTGATGATGGCCTCCTTTTCTAGAAGGTACCTAGGATTAGGCCTTTCATCTCCACCTCTTGTTTCAAGCAGGCTTTTTGCAAGTGTTGACTTCTTTTTCTGCTTTAATTGCTTGCAGACTCTCAAAAATGGGTACCTAATACATTTACTAATTTTGTTCTTCAGTATGTTTTGTTGTTCTTCTTTTTCTTTCTTGGAAAGGTTTATTTCCCTGCACTAGCTCCTCTTTCGTTGCCTGAAATTGCAAGGAGGAAGAAACCCATGCTGTCAGATCTCATACAACAAGAGCTGAAAGAAGGCAGCTCTACAATAGCATGTATTGACTGGACCTCTCTCAGTTCAATCAGTTTTTCTATTTGTCAGTGAAGCCTTAGAGCAAATGAATGCTGTGACTAGCCCCAGTGAATCGCAGCATGTCCGCAGGTGGTGGGAGCAGTGGTTGCACTTTGCAGGGTCTCAGGAATGTCTCTGAAGCTTGTTAGGATGTGCAGGGTAAAACCCCCAAAGTCACACAGCTACAAAAAACCAATCACATACACTAAAACTGTCCGGTCCTGTGTACTTTGGAAAATTCACATAGAACTGTTGAAAATCCACAGATCCAGCTATATGGGTAATATGATATAAAGGAAATATTTGAGTCAAAGGAGCAAAATGTTTTTGGAATTATCTTTAGAAACATTTATTTAGAACAGAGTGAAACTTAACGTGGTGTACATTTCCTGACTTTCTTTTTTAAAAAAGAACAGACCTAAGAGAGAATGATCTGGTTTAAGTTTTCACAGAAACAGGTCCAACTTCTTAAATTGCCATCGATTTTAACAGCAGAAGGAATGAGCCTCACATTGATTTAGACAAAACTAAAAATTAGATTTCATCTGGCAAACTCTTCTTAGATCATGACAAATTGTATCACTTTGGGTAAAAGCTATTAAGAACGCCTTTGGGTAAGAGCTATATATGTTCCTCTTTTAAATACCATTTTATCTGAAATAATTTCTCGTGAAGGAAAAAAACAAATTCGCTATTCCATTCAGATGTAATTACTGAACAATAATTCTGCATTCTGTACAGAAATAGAGAAGTGAAATTACAGATGCCACAGACGACAATCGGAGAGCGGTCAGCCTGCCTTTATAAGAAGTCAGCGCTCACCAGCTGAATCACAGAGCATGCCAATGTGCAAATAAAACACGTCATTTTAAAACTCCTTCAAAGACAAGGCTGGGAACATTGCCTCAGGCACTTCTTCAAATTCAGATGACAAATGGTTACTTGCCAAACTGTAGTCACGCAGCAGTTTGCAATCCCTATTGTAAAACACCAGGTGCCAACCCACCAGTCCTTCTCTGATTTTGTTCAGACCGCTTTAAATCTAGAGGAATCCCACTAAAGCCAGGGGATACGTTTTGATGATACGTTCTGATACGTTTCGATATGTTTTGATGCCTTTTGGGGTATATCCGTAGCCTCACCTAGGTTCAAGTCTAGGCATTCCCAGCTGTCCTTTCCTTTGCTTTCCGTTACTGCCTTACCACTCTTCTCTAAATCAAGCATTTTTGTATCTCAGCTGTCTTGTTACTAACCCGACAGTTTCGACAGCAGAATTTAAACAGACCGTTAATACTGTGAAAGACACTTGTCACGTTCCTACCCCTGAGCATGATAAAGACACGTGGCTCTTCCCTTGCAAAAGCAACCTGATGGTTGGTGGTATATAAACTCTGAGCTTGGGGCAGCAGGCTTGTTCAAGTGCATTATCCCTTGGGAAAGGAAGGGGAGCCAGTAAATTCCCCTTGTGGTGGTGATTTGGGGTGATTTAGGGTGATATAGGGCCTGGCTACCCTGCAGCCATCTTCTTGTCCCAGGTGTTGGACCCAGGGTATTCATCTTGGAGGCTCAAAGGGAAAATCTCAGCAGACCACTGCCGCTTCTGGTGCCCTGCACACTCAGTGTTGCCACAATGTCCTCTGCTGCCTGCCCTGAAAATCCTGGGTATTTTAGTTTTGCTTTCTGGACTTGAAGAAACAGATAAAGCACAAACTGCACCACTGGTGCCAGCCAAAGTGCTTACCATTTGCACAGAGCTCCATGCCAAGAGACTGGACATGATGCCCCTTTTCCAAGGGTGTGAAGGAAATGTTGAAGCAGGAAGCCCCTGCCAGGGCAGATGGCCTTTGCACGGCACCGGAGACGAATGAAACAAGCAGGGTTTCCATTGCAGTTTCCGCTCAGGGATGGTGTGCCTGTGGTGCGGGCCGGGCCGGCCCCAGCCAGGAAGCGCGTGGTTGTTTTCCCGGCCATGAGTCAGGGCTGCCTCTTGGCCTCCTGCCTCGGGATGTGCAGTGGCAGGCCGCTCCCTGAGGTACTGCAAGGCATGTTTTCCTGGGAAGGCTGAGGGATTTGGGTTAAACCCACGGGCAAGCAGCCGTTTGGCTTGGTTCAAGCCTCCCTCCTCTCCCCAGCTCTGAGGCGCCCAAGGGCAATTCAACTGCCGATAACATCCGCGGCAGGGACCAAGATGTTACAGCAGATTTGTAGGCACTAATTGCTTCTGCCCTGTCTTCTTTGCATTGCTTTGGCCTTACCTAAGGTGCAAGTGTGCCCTGCCCTGCCTCAGGGCAGGCAATACCAAACTGTTTCCCTGAGGTGCGAGGTGGAAGCGGATGAGTGTGCATTTCTTGCGGCAAACAGGAGGGGCGAAGTCCTCCATCCTTCTCTAATATCTGTTCTGTTGGTCTCACCCATTTGCAGGGCAATTTTTTTGTTAGTAACATGAGCATGTGCTTGGGATTTTCTGCCCCCACAGGCTGTGCTACTAACATGTCTTCCAGGTTGAGTCCCTGCTCTTCTGGCCAAGGCTGTTGACTTCAGTGTTACAGCCCAGCACTGGGATATGTGGGGCTAGTTCACCAGAGCAACACAGAACTTACTTTCTTCACACTAAAACTGTGTGGTCATGTTGTCATTTTTACTTAAGAACAGACCGATTGATCCATGTGGTCAGGAGATTAGCTCCTCCACCAGGCCAGAATTCATCCCTCAGATAAATCCAAGTCATAAAAGCACCCATCCATTGCACACACAATTCCTCCAGCACTCGCAATGTTAGCCTCTCTCTGCAGGTACTTTCAGAACATCCTTTTTTCTCCTAAAATACGTTCTTCCTTCCTGCGCCTCCATTCTTTTTACAAGATAAAGTAACACCACAATCACACTTATTTATGGTGTTGGCAGTTCATTTTAGTTAGCTGGGAAAAAGGATCAAAAAAGAAGCTCTGAAAGCAAAATTGAAAACCTAAGGAAATGATGCAGAATGCTGGAAAGGGAAAACAGTGAAGAAAACAAAGGAAAGACACCTGAAGAACAATAGCTGTGCAGCAGAAAGAAATTAGTTAAGGTTTGAAGAAATTGTAATAAAGAAATGCTGGCTGAAGAAGAAGAAGAAGTTTTGAACAGGCTGAACTGTAATACCAATAAGAATACAGGCAATCATATAAAATCTGTTTTAATGTTCTCTTTTGGAAATATCAGCAGTGAAAAATAAGATCATAAATATCTTACTTTGAACCAGCAATAGAAGCTATAAGCTCAGCTTTCGTGGAAATACTCCCTAGTGCTAGCAACACAGCCTGCTGAAGGCAAAGAGCTCAGACTTCACTGAACCTGAATCCTGCTCCCAAAGAAAGGCAAAACAGAAGAAACAGAAAATACCAAGGACTGTGACTGCTTCCAGCCAGCACTCAGGCCAGACCATGGTACAAAGGGCAATCCTTTGTGCACCAGCAGTGCTTTACTTTCCTGGGAAACAGAGGCTGTGTTAATGTGCCTCAAAGCCCTGTGCATGCCATGGAGGGGGCACACGAGGGTAAGCACCAGGAGAGACACCGAGCACAATGGAGAACTCAGCACTCTGCATGCAGAGCACAACAGCAGCTAATCAAATAGCCCTGATCATTAGTGATCCCCTGTGGCTTTTTGTAGGGTGCTAATCAGCACCTTGGCTATTTTCCAGCCTGCGTGATTACATTCTGCCTGCTGAAATTACTTTCAGCAGCTTAAACCAAATTTTGCACTTTTTTTTTTTTCATTTGCCAGCCTGAACTGCTAGGTGGAAGTGTTCGTGCAAAAGATACTCCTGACCCATGGGGTTGTTCTTTGATGGTAGGAAATGGCCTTGTACCTCTATCTCTCTTTTCTTTTTTCTTTTTTCTTTTCTTTTCTTTTTTTTTTTTCATGTGTTAGGAAAGCAAGCTGGTTAATATTTTTGCTGTGGTTTCCACATGGCTGGAAATTGCTCTCAAAGTACAAAATGCATCCCCAGCCTTATTAGGAGCCAAGGTCTTCATTGCCACTGCCTTCTTTGAAAGCTGCCATCTAGTACTTAAGGAAGTGTGCACGCAGGCAATCAGGCAGGTTCCCAGATGACAGTTGGCCTCCACTACCTGTTTGCTGTCAGCCCACAGGATTATCATGTAAAACCT
This sequence comes from Oxyura jamaicensis, assembly GCF_011077185.1. Taxonomy (NCBI): domain Eukaryota; kingdom Metazoa; phylum Chordata; class Aves; order Anseriformes; family Anatidae; genus Oxyura; species Oxyura jamaicensis. The sequence continues at coordinate 94,042,660 of NC_048895.1, read as the reverse complement.
GTTAGCTGCAGGGATCCAACTAACTGAGCCTCATTTCACAACAGCCACGGGCTGAGAAGACAAGGCAGAGCTCGCCGGTGCTCCACGCGGAGCAGGAAGCTGCCTGCAGGAACGAGCTGCTGGGAGCCGCCGGCTGCGCTCACTTCCAAGCGGCAGGCACCTGCCACCCACCCTGATCACACCTCGCGCCCCCACCTCCCCAGACCCATGAGCAAAATCCTCCCTGCCACTGCTGCAAGCTTGAATTTTGCTTGCACTGCTGAAAAGCCTTGAGCTGCCTGTCACACACCCAGTTACTGCGCTTCGGTTGACAAACATTAACTCATTAATCATGGTAATTTACCCTCAGAATACCACTGCAGGAAAGGGGATCAAATTCTCTCGGATCAGTTTGTATAATTGCACTACTTTTGGGAGCTTAGCGAGAGGAGGGTCTGACCCTTAATCTCCCAACAGTCACAGTTGCTACACGGAGCTCCTCCTCATGAATCCTCTGGGTTCTCAGGCAGTTCTCTTGTTCCAAATTGCTCTGAAATTAAAATAAATAAATAAAAAAAAATCTGTTCAGGCAAGTTTGGCTGAATGTTTCATTGTTCCTTTGTTTCTAAACACGTGGAAACACATTTACTTTTGCTGTCTAGCTAGAGAGGAACAGCTACTAAAAAAACAACTCTGAAAACGCAAGGGAAAACAATGGGGTTTTGGGGCCATAAGCCCCAAAAGAATGACTTCTGACAAAGGAAAAAAGTATAAAAAATATTTATTCCTGCTATATACAAAACACTTTTTTTTTTTTTTTTTTTTCTTCTCAAACCCATAAGAACAAATGCTCTTTGTTTTCAATGTATTTTTGAAAATGGTGGCGTCGATAGCAGGGAAAAACAGTTTTAATGCCGTGTTTGGGGAAAATGCATCAGCACTTCCTGTCTTTGTCAATGAAATGTTCCTCGGCCTTGGCAAACAGGCATGCCCCGGGGCTGTGCTGCCTGAATACACTTGTCCTTCTCCCGAAAGCCGAAGTGTTCCCCCTCTCCACTTCCAGCTGTCAAGTTCAGTGTTTGCTCTGAGGTCACCGAGCAAGCCTGTTAGGTAAGCACAAGGTCTTGCTAACACAGAAATATTCCTGAGCTGACCTCATGACAAAATTTTTATAATACTACAAAGGACATGCCAGCTCAATATTTTTTGCCAGGCAGCAACTGCAAGGAGCCAAACATATGATAGTAGTAACAAATGTGTTTTTGTGGTCCGTGGAGGATTTTACTGAAGGCAGAACAATTAACTGTAATGTATGCACAATCCTTTTGCTTCATTTCTTACTCTTTCTTCCAGGATCCATGAGAAATTTAGCTTGCAGCAAGAGGTAATTTTGGTTTTGCTATGAAAACGGCACAAATGAATAGTTTTCACCTTAAAAATCTTGAATTGTTCACTAATCTTAACTACCAAAAGATGACAATAATTTGAGAGAAAACACTTGGAGCATTTTGTGACCTAATTATGCTTTTGTGTCCCCTGGCAGTGAGAAAAAAGCTTTAAGATGTAGATACACTGCAGGCTATTTTACCTTGCCAGAAAGATGTGTGTAAGTACATGTCAGTAGGGAAATAACCACTGTCTTGTGTTGCAGAAATTTGAAATTGTATGGCATTTGCTTACATCTGCTGTGAAAGGGAAGTTAAGGACAAGGTCTAAATTCAGCAAGGTCAAATATTGTACCTTCTGAATTTTGTGAAGGTTGAAGCTTTTATCAAAACTGAGCTTTTTGATTTTTGTCAAAAAGTCTTTTACTTCCCCTGTTCCTGTACAATGCACAATTCATGTGTACGGTTCTGCACAATACTGAACATTCAAAAGGGGAAAATGTTCCCTTGAAACAGCTTTATCTCTCTACCCATGTGGTGCTAATATCTGCTGTAGTGGAAAGGACTTGGCAGCAGACAAATGCGCCGTACTCCTGGTCTGCCTTCCCCTTGTAAAAATCTTAAACAACATTTTCCCTGAAATAAATTCAGTATATTTGCAAGTGACTTTAAGGCCTTTGTATGTTTACACAAACCCTGACTGCATGTGTAGGTTTCATAACATTGCCAATGAATGGGTAAGCAGATAAGATCAACAAAAGATAATCTGTTTGCCCAATTCAATTGCAAAACCCTCCTGCTGGATGACATTCTGTTGTCACTTAGCGTGGGCATAATGCTGAGGTAACCTCAGAGCTCTAACCCTGCTTTTATAGCAACACAGGTGAGAGAATCAGAATTTGGCTGCCTGCCTCATTTTGATACAAAATGCTCCGGGCATCAGTTACCATCAGGCAACAAATCAAAGATCTGCATGGCTCTGCACAGTCTTCACAGATAAGCTGCTTGTAGTGCTGTCTTTTTTAGGTAAATGCCATGCAGCTGGTAGAAGTTGAGGAGTGAAACTTTGCCTTTGGAAACATGCCTTGCACTGGAAATCTGTCTGAACCATGAGATCTTGAAAGAAAGGTGGATGAGCATTTGCGTTTGAAAGATCAGGAAGGTTTCTCCAGGTACAACAAATAGTCTAGAGAATGGGCACTGAGCTGAAATTTGAAAGCAAGCATCAGTGGGAATATTTGGGAGGAATGATATGAGGACATCATTCATCATGAGATGGACAAATGAGGAGATATGATCTGTTCTGAAACAGTTAAAATTGTTGATGTGACTACCTCTGTGTCATCTGACACAGGGAAAGGCCCTGCAAAGCATTCATAGATAAAATCAGGCATGTTGAATGTGAGGAAATATAAGAACTCCCATTAAAATGACACTTTATCTTCTGTCTTTTCTCCTCCCTTCTGCATTCCTCCCTCTCTGTTCATCCTTTCCATCATTCTTTCCATCTCAGGCCTTCAGAAGACTAAAGATCTGCTTTTCTGCTGCCAGCCTCAGCCTTGTCTCTGGCCTCAGGTTGGTCCCTGAGGCAAAAGGCATGAACTGCTCACAGACCTGCAGCTTTCCAAAGGTTCTGTGTTTTTGCACAGGTCCTGAGTATGCTCAGAAATAGGTTCTAACATAAAAATAAAAAATAAAATTAAAAAATTAAGTACAGGAGGTAGAAGCAGGGACAGGCAATGACCCAGGAAGAATATAGAGGAACTGCATGGCATTTGAATCTGGGCAACAAGAATGGTAACAAGTCAAGCAGCAAAAGAAAGACTATGTGAAGACTATGTGGTCCTGCTTTTGAGTGGGGCAAAGGATGATCAAGAAAATCCTCCTGGAAGCCAATTCCAGACATGTGAAGGACAAGAAAGTGGTTGGGAGAAGTCACTATGGATTTATGAAGGAGACATTTTGCTTAACCAGCCTCATAGCCTTCTACAGTGAGATGAGTGGCTTGGTGGATGAGGGTGAAGCAGGTGATGTTGTTTGTTCTGCCTTTAGCCAGGCCTTCAGCACTATCTCCTGTAACATCCTCATAGACAAGCTGATGGGACGGGGGTGGGTAGGTGGGCTGAAAAAGGGCTGAATTGCCAGGCCCAAAGGGTGGCAATCAGTGGCACAAAGTCCAGGCCAGTCGCTAGTGGTGTAACCAGATGTTGATACTGAAGCCAATATTATTTAACATCTTCGTTAATAACCTGGGTGATGGGGAGAGTGCTCCAGGAAACTCCTGGAAACTCCATCTGAAACTAAAAAGACTTTTTTCACTGTGAGAGAGATCAAGCACTGGCACAGGTTGCCCAGACAGGATGCAGAGTCTCCATCCTTGGAGACATTCAAAACCCAGCTGGACATGGTCCCGAGTGACCTGCTCTGTCTGACCCCATCTCAAGCAGGGGGGTTGGACCAGATGACCTGCGGAGGTCTCTTCCAACCTCAGCTGTTTTGTGCTGCTGTTCTATAATTTCTAAATTGCTATGCATATGAACTGTACTTTATCAGGAAAGCAAATCAGTTCCTGCTCATGCTGTAGGGAACAGGCAATACTATTAGACCCTCTCCATGCCTGAGAACATCTGTTTGTTATTTCAGGCATAAAGTCTGGATGTAGCTTTTCAGATGTTTTACCAAAAATTGGACTTGGAGACAGTGTGTACCAAGAACATTTATTATATGAGACTCAAATGCTGCTTGACTTTCACAAGGTTGGATCGTAAATTTCTGAGTCTGTGCCATTGCCTGGAGCTGCAGTACTCGACCAGCCTCCTCATCTGCGAAGGGCTCCTTGGGTCCTGTATAGTACACGATGTGCCACCAAGTACTGCTGGATATAACCACAGCAGCATAAAATTTAGTTTTCTAGAAAGTCTAGTGGCAAAACCAAGAAAAGAAGGGGGCACACAGAAGCTGAATGTCATTATGGCTAATTTATGGCTATTGCCTGCTTTCTCCAGTGGATGCTGGTGTGAGGTACGTAGGCTACATTTGTATTAGTAAATGAGACAGTCCAAGGAGGCCAACTCACCTTGCCTCCAGTGAAGCTCATGTCCATACAGGCAGACTCTCTCCCCCTCTGAGCATCCTGCCTGCCTGCCTAACTCTTGGGTCATGCATGGGCATAGGCTAGTGGAGTGCTGGTCAGATCAGGCCAGGACTCTGCCAGGGAACAAGCTAACCATATGTTTTTTTTGTGCGTATATTGCCACCCAGGACAGTTTGCTTTCCTAGGGCTATATCTGAGCCCCAAACTCTTTGTCCACTTCATGGGGAGGGCTAGGTATCTTTATGGTTCAATGCAACCTTTACTTCCATGGAAGGGGCTAGTTAATTTTAACAGGCTGTTGGAGCATGGTTTCCCAAGATGTGGACTGTACCTGTTAAGGAGTTTAGAAGAGATTGTTGGGAAAGTAGTTGTGCATGAGAAAGAATGAGCGTAAGTCCATTAATACATTACTAGTGAGGGAGAGGGACAAGAAAGAATGAATTCACCTAGAGCAGGAGCATGGAGAAAAACTGCTGAAAATGCTGCTCTGTAGCAAAGTCATCAGGAAACCATGAGCTGTTCTTACAGAACACTTAATCAGCGTTGTGAGAAGCTTAGCACTATGAGAGCTCTGAGTCCTCTGGAGAAGAAGAGGCTACCTGCTCTGTGTGATTGCTGGAAGAGCTGGGCAGATTTCACCCTTCTGTCAGAGAACATGGTAATGTTGCTGCAGCTGGTCTGGGTCTCTTCTGCACAATACCACTGGGTTTGGAGGGCTCCCCAGAAAGCTGAAGACTTGAATTTAGATGCATCTCAGCCAAAGGACATTCCAATCATTAACAACCACCTCGCAGAAGAAGCCCTCAAGCTGTGTTCAAGGCTCCCACCAGAGATGAACACGTGTAGGCCTTGTGATTAGGATGTTCACCTGCTAGGTGAGCGATCTGAGTGGTCCATATTCTCCTTTTCTGTACTCTACTACTGACTGCTTGAATAATGAACCAGCTCCCCAAACCCAGGACTCCTAACCTTATACCTGCCTGCTAGGCTGCAGTCCTTTCTGTCTCCTATGCCCTCTTCTCAATTAACATTGAATTGTGTAAGCACACAGAATAGAATAGAATAGAATAGAATAGAATAGAATAGAATAGAATAGAATAGAATAGAATAGAATAGAATAGAATAGAATAGAATAGAATAGAATA